>NC_092238.1:54962017-54985829 GCF_036320965.1 Panulirus ornatus | reverse complement strand
CCTATTCGTCAGTCTTTACTCACTCATTCGCTCCATGTGATCACACCATTTCAATACATCCTCTTCTGCTCTCTCAACGACACTCTTTTTATTTCCACACATCTCTCTTACCCTTACATAACTTTCTCGATCAAACAACCTCACACCATATATTGTCCTCAAACATCTCATTTCCAGCACATCCACCCTCCTACGCACAACTCTAACTATAACCCACGCCTCGCAGCAATGCAACATTGTTGGAACCACAATTCCTTCAAACAAACCCATTTTTCCTTTCCGAGATAATGTTCTCGACTTCCAAACATTCTTCATATGCACCAATAATCACCCATCTCTCTCCATCAACTTTCAGTTTTACTCATATTAATCTAGAATTAACTTCCTTACATTCTATCATATGCTCCCACAACTCCTGTTTCAGGAGTAGTGCTACTCCTTCCATTGCTCTTGTCCTCTCACTAACCCCTGACTTTACTCCCAAGACATTCCCAAACCACTCTTCCCCTTTACCCTTGAGCTTCGTTTCACTTAGAGCCAAAACTCTTATTTTTTTCACATCTTGGTTACATCCACACACATTTACACACCCTACTCTGAGCCTACGAGGAGGATGAGCACTCCACGCGTGACTCCTCCTTCTTTTGCTAAGAAAAAATGCAAATGAGTGGGAGGTGTATAAAAGAAAGAGGCAGGAGGTCAAGAGAAAGGTGCAAGAGGTGAAAAAAAGGGCAAATGAGAGTTGGGGTGAGAGAGTATCATAAATTTTAGGGAGAATAAAAAGATCTTCTGGAAGGAGGTAAATAAAGTGCGTAAGACAAGGAGCAAATGGGAACTTCAGTGATGAGGGCTAATGGGGAGGTGATAACATGTAGTGGTGATGTGAGAAGGAGATGGAATGAGTGTTTTGAATGTTTTTGATGGTAGAGTGGCAGATATAGGGTGTTTTGGTCGAGGTGGTGTGCAAAGTGAGAGGGTTAGGGAAAATGATTTGGTAAACAGAGAAGAGGTAGTAAGAGCTTTGCGGAAGATGAAAGCCGGCAAGGCAGCAGGTTTGGATGGTATTGCAGTGGAATTTTTTAAAAAAGGGGGTGACTGTATTGTTGACTGGTTGGTAAGGTTATTTAATGTATGTATGATTCATGGTGAGGTGCCTGAGGATTGGCGGAATGCTTGCATAGTGCCATTGTACAAAGGCAAAGGGGATAACAGTGAGTGCTCAAATTACAGAAGTATAAGTTTGTTGAGTATTCCTGGTAAATTACATGGGAGGGTATTGATTGAGAGGACGAAGACATGTACAGAGCATCAGATTGGGGAAGAGCAGTGTTGTTTCAGAAGTGGTAGAGGATGTGTGGATCAGGTGTTTGCTTTGAAGAATGTATGTGAGAAATACTTAGAAAAGCAAATGGATTTGTATGTAGCATTTATGGATCTGGAGAAGGCATATGATAGAGTTGATAGAGATGCTCTGTGGAAGGTATTAAGAATATATGGTGTGGGAGACAAGTTTGTAGAAGCAGTGAAAAGTTTTTATTCAGGACGTAAGGCATGTGTACGTGTAGGAAGAGAGGAAAGTGATTGGTTCTCAGTGAATATAGGTTTACGGCAGGGGTGTGTGATGTCTCCATGGTTGTTTAATTTCTTTATGGATTGGGTTGTTAGGGAGGTGAATGCAAGAGTTTTGGAAAGAGGGGCAAGTATGCAGTCTGTTGGGGATGAGAGAGCTTGGGAAGTGAGTCAGTTTTTGTTCGCTGGTGATACAGCGCTGGTGGCTGATACACGTGAGAAACTGCAGAAGCTGGTGACTGAGTTTGGTAAAGTGGTTGAAAAAAGAAAGTTAAGAGTAAATGTGAATAAGAGCAAGGTTATTAGGTACAGTATGGTTGAGGGTCAAGTCAATTGGGAGGTAAGTTTGAATGGAGGAAAACTGGAGGAAGTAAAGTGTTTTAATATATGGGAGTGGATCTGGCAGCGGATGGAACCATGGAAGCGGAAGTGAATCATAGGGTGGGGGAGAGGGAGAAAATCATAGAAGCCTTCAAGAATGTGTGGAATTTGAGCACATCTCGGAAAGCAAAAATAGCTATGTTTGAAGGAATAGTGGTTCCAACAATGTTGTATGGTTGCGAGGCGTGGGCTATGGATAGAGTTGTGCACAGGAAGGTGGATGTGCTGGAAATGAGATGTTTGAGGACAATATGTGGTGTGAGGTGGTTTGATCGAGTAAGTAATGTAAGGGTAAGAGAGATGTGTGGAAATAAGAAGGAGGTGGCTGAGAACGCAGAGGAGGGTGTTTTGAAATGGTTTGGGTTGAGAACGCAGAAGAGAGTGTTTTGAAATGGTTTGGGCACATGGAGAGAATGTGTGAGGAAAGATTGACCAAGAAGATATATGTCTCGGAGGTGGAGGGAACGAGGAGAAGTGGGAGACAAAATTGGAGGTGGAAAGATGGAGTGAAAAAGATTTTGAGTGATCGGGGCCTGAACATGCAGGAAGGTGAGAGGCGGGCAAAGAATGGAGTGAATTGGATCGATGTGGTATACCGGGGTCGACGTGCTGTCAATGGATTGAACCAGGGCATGTGAAGCGTCTGGGGTAAACCATGGAAAGTTGTGTGGGGCCTGGATGTGGAAAGGGAGCTGTGGTTTCGGGCATCATTACATAACAGCTAGAGACTGAGTGTGAACGAATGGGGCCTTTGTTGTCTTTTCCTAGCGCTTCCTCGCACACATGAGGGGGAGGTGGATGTTATTCCATGTGTGGCAATTTGGCGATGGGAATAGATAAAGGCAGACAGTATGAATTATGTACATGTGTATATATGTATACGTCTGTGTGTGTATATATATGTGTACATTGAGATGTATAGGTATGTGTATTTGCGCGTGTGGACGTCTATGTATATACTTGTGTATGTGGGTGGGTTGGGCCGTTCTTTCGCCTGTTTCCTTGCGCTACCTCGCAAACGCTGGAGACAGCGACAAAGCAAAATATATAAATAAATAAATAATATATATATATACATATATATATATATATATATATATATATATATATATATATATATATATATATATATATATATATATATATATATATATATATATATATATATATATATATATATATATATATATATATCCCTGGGGATAGGGGATTAAGAATACTTCCCACGTATTCCCTGCGTGTCGTAGAAGGCGACTAAAAGGGGAGGGAGCGGGGGGCTGGAAATCCTCCCCTCTCGTTTTTTTTTTTTTTAAATTTTCCAAAAGAAGGAACAGAGGGGGCCAGTTGAGGATATTCCAAAAAAGGCCCAGTCCTCTGTTCTTAGCGCTACCTTGCTAACGCGGGAAATGGCGAATAGTTTAAAAGAAAAGAGAAAGATATATATATATATATATATATATATATATATATATATATATATATATATATATATATATATATATATATATATATGTGAGGACAATATGTGGTGTGAGGTGGTTTGATTGAGTAAGTAATGTAAGGGTAAGAGAGATGTGTAGAAATAAAAAGAGTGTGGTTGAGAGAGCAGAAGAGGGTGTTTTGAAACGGTTTGGGCACATGGAGAGAATGGACGAGGAAAGATTGACCAAGAGGATATATATGTCGGAGGTGGAGGGAACGAGGAGAAATGGGAGACCAAATTGGAGGTGGAAAGATGGAGTGAAAAAGTATTTGAGTGATCGGGGCCTGAACATGCAGGAGGGTGAAAGGCGGGCAAGGAATGGAGTGAATTGGATCGATGTGGTATCCCGGGGTCGACGTGCAGTCAATGGATTGAATCAGGGCATGTGAAGCGTCTGGGGTAAACCATGGAAAGTTCTGTTGGGCCTGGATGTGGAAAGGAAGCTGTGGTTTCGGTCATTATTACATGACAGCTAGAGACTCAGTGTGAACGAATGGGGCCTTTGTTGTCTTTTCCTAGCGCTACCTCGCACACACGAGGGGGTAGGTAGATGTTATTCCATCTGTGGCAAGATGGCGATGGGAATAAATAAAGGCAGACAGGATGAGTTATGTACATGTGTATATATGTATATGTCTGTGTGTGTATGTACATGTGTACATTGAGAAGTAAAGGTATGTATATTTGCGTGTGTGGACGTGTATGTATATACATGTGTATGGGGATGGTTTGGGCCATTTCTTCCGTCTGTTTCGTAAACGCGGGAGACAGCGACAAAGCAAAATAAATAAAAATAAGTAGATAAATAAATAATATATATATATATATATATATATATATATATATATATATATATATATATATATATATATATATATATATTTATATATATATATATATATATATATATATATATATATATATATATATATATATATATATATATATATATATATATATATATATGTATATATATATATATATATATATATATATATATATATATATATATATATATATATATATATATATATATATATATTTTATTATTTTCTTTTTTTATTTTGCTTTGTCGCTGTCTCCCAGATATCTAAAACACTTTACTTCCTCCAGTTTTTCTCCATTCAAACTTACCTCCCAAATGACTTGACCCTCAACCCTACTGTAACTAATAACCTTGCTCTTATTCACATTTACTCTTAACTTTCTTCTTTCACACACTTTACCAAACTCAGTCACCAGATTTTGCAGTTTCTCACATGAATCAGCCACCAGCGTTGTATCATCAGCGAACAACAATTGACTCACTTCCCTAGCTCTCTCATCCCCAACAGACTTCATACATCCCCCTCTTTCCAAAACTCTTGCATTTACCTCCCTAACAACCCCGTCCATAAACAAATTAAATAACCTTGGAGACATCACACACCCCTGCCGCAAACCTACATCTAATGACAAACAATCACTTTCCTCTCTTCCTACACGTACATATGTCTTACATATCCGATAAAAACTTTTCACTGCTTCTAACAACTTGCCTCCCACACCATATATTCTTAGTACCTTTTTACAGAGCATCTCTATCAACCCTACCATATGCCTTCTTCAGATCCATAAATGCTACATACAAACCCATTTGCTTTTCTAGGTATTTCTCACATACATTCTTTAAAGCAATGGATATATATATATATATATATATATATATATATATATATATATATATATATATATATATATATATATATATATATATATATATATATATATATATATATATATATATATATATATATATATATATATCCCTTGGGATATGGGAGAAAGAATACTTCCCACTCATTTCCCATGTGTCGTAGAAGGCGACTAAAGTGTACGGGAGCGGGAATCTAGAAACCCTCCCCGCCTTGTATTTTAACTTTCTAAACGAGGAAACAGAAGAAGGAGTCACACGGGGATTGCTCATTCACCTCGAAGGTTCAGATTGGGGTGTCTTAATGTGTGTGGATGTAACCAAGATGAGAAAAAAGAGATTGGTAGTATGATTGAGGAAAGGAACCTGGATGTTTTGGCTTTGAGTGAAACGAAGTTCAAGGATAAAGGGGAGGAGTGGTTTGGGAATGTCTTGAGAGTAAAGTCAGGGGTTACTGAGAGGACAAGACCAAGGGTAGGAGTAGCACTACTCCTGAAACAGGAGTGTTGGGAGTGTTTGACAGTGTAAGAAAGTAAACTCTAGATTTATATGGGTAAGACTGAAATTTGATGGAGAGAGATGGGTGATTATTGGTGCATATTCACCTGGGCCTGACAAGAAAGATCATGAAAGGCAAGTGTTTTGGGAGCAGCTGAGTGAGTTTGTTAGTAGTTTTGATGCACGAAACCGGGTTATAGTCATGGGTGATTTCAAAGCAAAGTTAAAGAATATGGCAGTTGAGGGAATAATTGGTGTACATGGGGTGTTCAGTGCTGTAAATGGAAATGGTGAGGAGCTTGTAGGTTTATTTTCTGAAAAAGGACTGGTAACTGGGAATACCTGGTTTAAAAAGAGATATATATATAAATATACTTATGTAAGTAGGAGAGATGGCCAGAGAGCATTTTGGATTATGCGTTAATTGATAGGCTCGCGAAAGAGAGACTTTTGGATGTTAATGTGCTGAAAGGTGCAACTGGAGGGATGTCTGATCATTATCTTGTGGAGGCGAAGCTGAAAATTTGTTGAGGTTTTCAGAAAAGAAGATAGATTGTTCAGGTGTAAAAAGCGGTGAGAGTAAGTGAGCTTGGGAAGGAGATATGTGTGAGAAAGTACCTGGACAGACTGGGTACAGAATGGAAAAAGGTGAGAACAAAGGACGTAAGGGGATTGGGGGACGGAACGGGATGTCTTTAGGGAAGCAGTGATGGCTTCTGCAAAAGATGCTTATGGCATGAGAAGCGTGGGAGGTGGGCAGATTAGAAAGGGTAGTGAGTGGTGTGATGAGGAAGTAATATTATTAGTGAAAGAGAAGAGGGAGGTATTTGGATATTTTTGGAGGGAAATAATGCAAATGACTGGGAGATGTATTAAAGAAAGAGGTAGGGGGTTAAGAGAAAGATGCAAGAGGTGAAAAAGAGGGCAAATTAGAGTTGGGTTGATAGAGTATCATTAAATTTTAGGGAGAATAAAAAGATGTTTTGGAAGGAGGTAAATAAATTGCGTAAGGCAAGGGAACAAATGGCAATATCAGTGAAGGGGGCTAATGGCGAAGTGATAACAAGTAGTGGTGATGTGAGAAGGAGATGGAGTGAGTATTTTGAAGGTTTGTTGAATGTGTTTCATGAGAGATTGGCAGATATAGGGTGTTTTGGTCGAGATGGTGTGCAAAGTGAGAGGGTTATGGAGAATGATTTGGTAAACAGAGAAGAGGTAGTAAAAGCTTTGCGGAAGAATAAAGCTGGCAAGGCAGCGGGTTTGGATGATATTGCAGTAGCATTTATTAAAAAAGTGGGTGACTGTATTGTTCACTGGTTGGTAAGGTTATTTAATGTATGTATGACACATGGCGAGGTGCCTGAGGATTGGCGGAATGCTTCCATAGTGCCATTGTAAAAAGGCAAAGGGGATAAAAGTGTGTGCTCAAATTACAGAGGTATAAGTTTGTTGAGTATTCCTGGGAAAATATATGGAAGGGTATTGATTGAGAGGGTGAAAGCATGTACAGAGCATGAGATTGGGGAAGAACAGTGTAGTTTCAGAAGTGGTAGAGAATGTGTGGATCAGGTGTTTGCTTTTAAGAATGTATGTGAGAAATACTTAGAAAAGCAAATGGATTTGTGTGTAGCATTTATGGATCTGGAGAAGGTATATGATGGAGTTGGTAGAGATTCTCTGTGGAAGGTATTAAGAATATATGAATGGGAGGCAAGTTGTTAGAGGCAGTCAAAAGTTTTTTATCGAGGATGTAAGGTATGTGTACGAGTAGGAAGAGAGGAAAGTGATTGGATTTCAGTGAATGTTGGTTTTCGGCAGGGGTGCATGATGTGTACATGGTTGTTTAATTAGTTTATGGATGGGGTTGTCAAGGAGGTGAATGCAAGAGTTTTGAAGTGGGGCAAGTATGCAGTCTTTTGTCGATGAGAGAGCTTGGGAAGTGAGTCAGTTGTTGTTTGCTGATGATTCAGCGCTGGTGGCCGACTTGGGTGACAAACTGCAGAAGCTGGTGACTGAGTTTGGTAAAGTTTGTGAAAGAAGAAAGCTGAGAGTAAATGTGAATAAGAGCAAGGTTATTAGGTACAGTAGGGTTGAGGGACAAGTCAACAGGGAGATAAGTTTGAATTAAGAAAAGCTGGAGGAAGTGAAGTGTTTTAGATATCTGGGAGTGAATTTGGCTAGCTGATGGAACCATGGAAGCGGAAGTGAATAATAGGGTTGGGGAGAGGGCGAATATTCTGAGAGCGTTGAAAAATGTGTTGAAGTCGAGAGCGTTATCTTGGGAAGCAAAAATGGGCATGTTTCAAGGAATAGTGGTTATAACAATGGTATATGTTTGCGAGGCGTGGACTATAGATAGAATTGTGAGGAGGAGGGTGGATATGCTGGAAATGAGATGTTTGAGGACAATATTGGTTGTGAGGTTGGTATGATCGAGTAAATATTGAAAGGGTAAGAGAGATGTGTGATAATAAAAGAGTGTGGTTGAGAGAGTAGAAGAGGGTTTTTGAAATGGTTTGGTCACATGGAGAGAATGAGTGAGGAAAGATTGACCAAGAGGATATATGTGTCAGAGGTGGAAGGAACGAGGAGAAGTGGGAGACCAAATTGGAGGTGGAAAGATGGAGTGAAAAAGATTTTGAGTGATCGGGGCCTGAACACTCAGGATTGAGATAGGCGTGCAAGGAATAGAGTGAATTGGAACGATATGGTACACCGGGGTCGTTATGCTGTCAATGGATTGAACCAGGGCATGTGAAGCGTCTGGGGTAAACCATGGAAAGTTCTGTGGGGCCTGGATGTGGAAAGGGAGCTGTAGTTTCGGTGCATTATACATGACAGTTAGAGACTGAGTGTGAACGAATGTGGCCTTTGTTGTCTTTTCCTGGCGCTACCTCGCGCACATGCAGGTGAACGGGGTTGTCATGTCATGTGTGGTGCGGGTGGCGATGAGAATAAATAAAGGCAGACAGTATGTATTATGTACATGTGTCTACATGTATATGTCTGTGCGTGTCTATACATGTATGTGTTGAGATGCATAGGTATGTATATGTGCGTGTGTGGGCGTGTATGTATATATATGTGTATATGGGTGGGTTGGGCCATTCGTTCGTCTGTTTCCTTGCGCTACCTCGCTAAAGTATAATACAGCGACAAAGTATAATGAAAATAATGATAATGATCATAATAGTAACAGTTATAATAATAACAATAATAATAATAATAATAATAATAATAATAATAATAATAATAATAATAATGATAATAATAATAATAATAATAATAATAATAATAATAATAATAATGATAATAATAATAATAATAATAATAATAATAATAATAATAATGATGTAATGATAGTAATGTTAATAATGATTATCATTATGATAATGATAATGATATGCTCTCACTACTGTTTTTTGTATTGAATACTATTATCATTTTCTCTCCACATTATTTATTTACTTTAACTTCCGGACTCATATTTACTCCATCATGTTCCTCCCTTCGCGACATATCATTTTCCGTGTCTTCCTCCTCATCATGATTGTAGTGAGCCACAGCTTCAGAAGTCTTGAAGATTCTGATGCATCTTTTTTTTTTTGTTCACGCGACCATGTCTTCAGTCCAGCCAATCCCGTGTTCCGGGAACCTTATAGTGGAGGAGGAGGAAGAGAAGAATGGAGCAGGTGTGTAGGTGATGCTAGTGGCTAGGAAATACTTACAAGAGTCGGAGGATAACGATCTATTTGAATGTTACAGGCAATGCATTTCATAAGCGTAGTGTTAGTTTGGGAGGGTCTGATGTACTGTAACGGATATGGAAAATATACTCAACTGGATTGGTTGGGTTTTGTATGAATTATGCTAATTGGGGTACTGAAATAGATCGTTGGGCCTAGGGATTAATTATGCTAATTAAGGTCAAAGTAATTTGTTATTAATGTTGGGTATTTATGGGATCGGATATAATATGGCATATTCTGGGTATTGCATGTAGTTGGAGGGTTTCAGTAGGTTATTATGTTAAGTTAGTAATAAGGGGTACGCATCTAATATAGGGTACAGTAGGTGTTCTTGTTGGTGAGGGCGATTTAGTAAACTGCATTCAACAATGGCTGTTTATAGGGTGGGATGTATTTAGGAGTAATTTAAATGCTGCAGTCGATAAGAGAACACAACCTGTCGCTCTCGTTGGAGGGCATTTAGGGGAGAGTACATTAAAGATGTTTCAGGTGATGCAGTTAATAGCGTTGTTTTGGGGATGTTTTTTGCAGTGGGAAATATATGGGGTCTTATATATCAGGGATATCGTGAGTGTTGCATTCGGTAATAGGGATACAGTAACAATGATCTCAGTGGTTGACATTTCAGAGGACATATCATACATAACTGGCGGTATCGTTGGTGTTACATTAAACAAGGGATATACAATAGAAAATGGTTATGTAGGATATAGCATATTACTGTTAGTTGTTGATATAGAATGGTAAAGTGTGATATATATATATATATATATATATATATATATATATATATATATATATATATATATATATATATATATATATATTTTATCCCTGGGGATAGGGGAGAAAGAATACTTCCCACGTATTCCCTGCGTGTCGTAGAAGGCAATTAAAAGGGAAGGGAGCGGGGGGCTGGAAATCCTCCCCTCTCGTTTTTTTTGATTTTCCAAAAGAAGGAACAGAGAAGGGGGCCAGGTGAGGATATTCCCTCAAAGGCCCAGTCCTCTGTTCTTAACGCTACCTCGCTATCGCGGGAAATGGCGAATAATATGAAAGAAAGATATATATATATATATATATATATGTGTGTATATATATATATATATATATATATATATATATATATATATATATATATATATATATATATATATATATATATATTGGGAGCGGGGGGCTGGAAATCCTCCCCTCTCACTTTTTTTTTTTTTTTTTTTTTTTTTTTAATTTTCCAAAAGAGGGAACAGAGAAGGGGCCCAGGTGAGGATATTCCCTCAAGGGCCCAGTCCTCTGTTCTCAACGCTACCTCGCTAATGCGGGAAATGGCGAATAGTATGAAAGAAAAGAAAAATATATATATATATATATATATATATATATATATATATATATATATATATATTTTTTTTTTTTTTTTTTTTCAAACTATTCGCCATTCCCCGCATTAGCGAGGTAGCGTTAAGAACAGAGGACTGGGCCATTATGGGAATATCCTCACCTGGCCCCCTTCTCTGTTCCTTCTTTTGGAAAATTAAAAAAAATTGAGAGGGGAGGATTTCCAGCCCCCGCTCCCTCCCCTTTTAGTCGCCTTCTATGACACGCAGGGAATACGTGGGAAGTATTCTTTCTCCCCTATCCCCAGGGATAGCAATCAATATAAATATGTTAATTCAAATTTTGCTTCCCCTTCACATGGGACGTCTTTAGAATAATAAAAAAAAAAGTGGTGCTTCACTGGAATTGTCTCTGCTAAATCCTATAGCCCGACGTAAAATAAGAAAAAAAAAAAAACATTCGTAATTCATTATTGGAAAGAAATATGGCCATTGCAATTTTCCGTGTGCACTATTATCCTACTGATATAAAAGCAATGATTTACATGTTCATAAGAATACTTCTTGTTTCGCCGTCAGCACCAAGTGAGGCTTATAGTATGAGTTGTAATTCTCATGGATCCTGTTCTTTTGTAGAACTTTCAGAATAAACGCCTCATGTCAACGAAAAAAGTATTTAATGTTTTCACTCGTTTACTTGTAATATGACGCGTAAGTGAGCACTCGCGTATGAAGGCAAAGACGTTTGAACCATCACTTCACTTGCTCAAATGGGTATGGGGAATATAGGGGGTCTAGGTGCAACAATCTCTGAAGGTCTTGAAGCAGACACGTTTGGAAGAGCTCCATGTCCACATAGGGCACACCTACCAGTTCACTTCGTACGTGTCATTGTTCTCAGCGTTCGATAAGGGAACGCAGGCATAAAAGCTTTACTTTGTGACCTACTAGCCACGTTCATTTAGCACGATCGGTTACTCACACCTGCGTCACGTTCCTGCATTTCCTCTCAGCTCCCAAGGGTTAGCCGCCACTCCACCCAGTGTTAAATGGACAGACAGAGTGGGTTTTGGAGGAGTGGGAGGGGGCACCTTCATGGGCCCTGACCGCCGCCCACCATCCCAAGGGACGGGAATAGTGGTGACGGAGGAAGGCGGGCGGATGTTATCGCTGGTGATAGAGTCCAACTTGTACACCGAAAGATTCTCCGAGGGCTGAGTAGATATCATGGAT
The DNA here is from genome assembly GCF_036320965.1 of Panulirus ornatus. Taxonomy (NCBI): domain Eukaryota; kingdom Metazoa; phylum Arthropoda; class Malacostraca; order Decapoda; family Palinuridae; genus Panulirus; species Panulirus ornatus. Next base: position 54,973,886 of record NC_092238.1, on the reverse strand, counting down.
CCACTGTCCATGGGTAAGTTGTCCTCTATGTAGTGTCCGTTGGGAGTGTGGTAGTAGAAGGGATGTGGGGGACCTGGCTGAACTGTGGGCATGTATGGCACACGCAGGTCAGGGTGATGCAGGATCACCTCCCCACCCTCGCCTACATCAGGAGAATCATGAGGGTGGCGCCTCTCGTGCTCGGCCAGTAGAGTAGAGGCCGGCCATGACTGAATGGAGCTCATGGCTCTTTTGCCAGTGACTTCCGCCTCGCCCACGGCCAAAGCCTCAGGCTTTACATATATTTACATATGTACGAATAAAGTGCATATGAACGTGCACCTTCTTAGAACATACGAACCTCCAACAGCCAGGATCAAACCCGGGACCCCTGTGCCATAGGCGGGCATGCTACCTATGACACAGGGGTCCCGGGTTCGATCCTGGCTGTTGGAGGTTTGTATGTTCTTTGATGTATATATATGGTAAAGTGTGTGTGTGTGTTTATATATATATATATATATATATATATATATATATATATATATATATATATATATATATATATATATATATATATATATATATATATATATATATTTCTTTCTTTCTTTCATACTATTCGCCATTTCCCGCGTTAGCAAGGTAGCGTTAAGAACAGAGGACTGGGCCTCTGAGGGAATATCCTCACCTAGCCTCATTCTCTGTTCCTTCTTTTGGAAAATTTAAAAAAAACGAGAGGGGAGGATTTCCAGGGCCCCGCTCCCTCCACTTTTAGTCGCCTTCTACGACACGCAGGGAATACGTGGGAAGTATTCTTTCTCCCCTATCCCCAGGGATAATATATATATATATATATATATATATATATATATATATATATATATATATATATATATATATATATATGTTGAATCAAGGCATGTGAAGCGTCTGGGGTAAACCATGGAAAGCTGTGTAGGTATGTATATTTGCGTGTGTGGACGTATGTATATACATGTGTATGGGGCGGGGGGGTGGGCCATTTCTTTCGTCTGTTTCCTTGCGCTACCTCGCAAACGCGGGAGACAGCGACAAAGTATAATAAAAAAAAAATATATATATATATATATATATATATATATATATATATATATATATATATATATATATATATATATACGTTTAAAGTGTATATGAACGCGCACCTTCATAGAACATACAAACCTGACTGTACAACGCGGAGTTACATGAATACGAATAAAGTGTACATGAACGCGCACCTTCATAGAGCATACAAAGCTCCATCAGCCAGGATCGAACCTGGGACCCCTTGTGCAAGAGGTTGGCATGCTTTCACGCTTTCAGCTGGCTATGTGTTCTGTTCGGAAACAACCGATAGACCCCGTTGCTCACCATAGAGAGACGAAAGGTATTCGAGTACTTAGTATTTCGAATAGTTGTTTCCTATTATACAGTCCCTTAGCCTAGCGGTTAGCATGCCAGCCTCTTCCACAAGGGGTCCCAGGATCGATCCTGGCTGATGGAGCTTTGTATGTTCGATATATATATATATATATATATATATATATATATATATATATATATATATATATATATATATATATATATATATATATATATATATATAGTACCAGGAGAGACTGAGTACAGAATGGGAAAAGGTGAAAACAAAGGAGGTAAGGGGAGTGGGGGAGGAATGGGATGTATTTAGGGAAGCAGTGATGGCTTGCGCAAAAGATGCTTGTGGCATGAGAAGCGTGGGAGGTGGGTTGATTAGAAAAGGTAGTGAGTGGTGGGATGAAGAAGTAAGATTATTAGTGAAAGAGAAGAGAGAGGCATTTGGACGATTTTTGCGGGGAAAAAATGCAAATGAGTGGGAGAGGTATAAAAGAAAGAGGCAGGAGGTCAAGAGAAAGGTGCAAGAGCTGAGAAAGAGGGCAAATGAGAGTTGGTGTGAGAGAGTATCATTAAATTTCAGGGAGAATAAAAAGATGTTCTGGAAGGAGGTAAATAAAGTGCGTAAGACAAGGGAGCAAATGGGAACTTCAGTGAATGGGGCTAATGGGGAGGTGATAACAAGTAGTGGTGATATGAGAAGGAGATGGAGTGAGTATTATGAAGGTTTGTTGAATGTGTTTGGTGATAGAGTGGCAGATATAGGGTGTTTTGGTCGGGGTGGTGTGCAAAGTGAGAGGGTTAGGGAAAATGATTTGGTAAATAGAGAAGAGGTAGTAAAAGCTTTACGGAAGATGAAAGCCGGCAAGGCAGCAGGTTTGGATGGTATTGCAGTGGAATTTATTAAAAAAGGGGTTGACTGTATTGTTGACTGGTTGGTAAGGTTATTTGATGTATGTATGATTCATGGTGAGGTGCCTGAGGATTGGCGGAATGCTTGCATAGTGCCATTGTACAAAGGCAAAGGGGATAAGAGTGAGTGCTCAAATTACAGAGGTATAAGTTTGTTGAGTATTCCAGGTAACTTAAATGGGAGGATATTGATTGAGAGGGGGAAGGCATGTACAGAGCATCAGATTGGGGAAGAACAGTGTGGTTTCAGAAGTGGTAGAGGATGTGTGGATTAGGTGTTTGCTTTGAAGAATGTATGTGAGAAATACTTAGAAAAACAAATGGATTTGTATGTAGCATTTATGGATCTGGAGAAGGCATATGATAGAGTTGATAGAGATGCTCTATGGAAGTTTTTAAGAATATATGGTGTGGGAGGCAAGTTGTTAGAAGCAGTGAAAAGTTTTTATCGAGGATGTAAGGCATGTGTACGTGTAGGAAGAGAGGAAAGTGATTGGTTCTCAGTGAATGTAGGTTTGCGACAGAGGTGTGTGATGTCTCATTGGTTGTTTAATTTGTTTATGGATGGGGTTGTTAGGGAGGTGAATGCAAGAGTTTTGGAAAGAGGGGCAAGTATGCAGTCTGTTGGGGATGAGAGAGCTTGGGAAGTGAGTCAGTTGTTGTTCGCTGATGATACAGCGCTGGTGGCTAATTCATGTAAGAAACTGCAGAAGCTTGTGACTAAGTTTGGTAAAGTGTGTGAAATAAGAAAGTTAAGAGTAAATGTGAATAAGAGCAAGCTTATTAGGTACAGTAGGGTTGAGGGTCAAGTCAATTGGGAGGTAAGTTTCAATAGAGAAAAACTGGAGGAAGTAAAGTGTTTTAGATATCTGGGAGTGGATCTGGCAACGGATGGAACCATGGAAGCGGAAGTGAATGATAGGGTGGGGGAGGGGGCGAAAATTCTGTGAGCCTTGAAGAATGTTTGGGTATGTTTGAAGGAATAGTGGTTCCAACAATGTTGTATGGTTGCGTGTCGTGGCCTATGGATAGAGTTGTGCGCAGGAGGGTGGATGTGCTGGAAATGAGATGTTTGAGAACAATGTATGGTGTTAGGTGGTTTGATCGACTAAGTAATATAAGGGTAAGAGAGATGTGTGGAAATAAAAAGAGCGTGGTTGAGAGAGCAGAAGAGGGTGTCGTGAAATGGTCTGGGCACATGGAGAGAATGAGTGAGGAAAGATTGAATAAGAGGATATATGTGTCGGAGGTGGAGGGAACGAGAAGTGGGAGACCAAATTGGAGGTGGAAAGATGGCGTGAAAAAGATTTTGTGTGATCGGGGCCTGAACATGCAGGAGCGTGAAAGGCGGGCAAGGAATAGAGTGAATTGGATCGATTTGGTATACCGGGGTTGACGTGCTGTCAGTGGATTGAATCAGGGCATATGAAGCGTCTGTGGTAAACCATGGAAAGTTGTGTGGGCCTGGATGAGGAAAATTAGCTGTGGTTTCGGTTGATTATTACATGACAGCTAGAGACTGAGTGTGAACGAATGGGGCCTTTGTTGTATTTTCCTAGCGCTACCTCGCAACCATGAGGGGGGAAGGCGTTGTTATTCCATGTGTGGCGAGGTGACGATGGGAACAAATAAAGGCAGTCAGTATGAATTATGTACATGTGTATATATGTATATGTCTGGGTGTGTACATATATGTGAACATTGACATGTATAGGTATGTATATTTGCGTGTGTGGACGTGTATGTATATAAATGTGTATGTGGGCGGGTTGGGCCATTCTTTCGTCTTTTCTTTTTTTTTTAACTTTCCAAGAGAAGGAACAGAGAAGGAGGCCAGGTGAGGATATTCCCTCAGTGGCCCAGTCCTCTGTTCTTAACGCTACCTTGCTAATGCGGGAAATGGCGAATAGTTTGAAAGATATATATATATATATATATATATATATATATATATATATATATATATATATATATATATATATATATATATATATATATATATATATATATATATATATATATATATATATATATATATATATATATATATATATATAACTGCAAGATGCATAAAATTGTACGTGCAAGACTTGAACACATGTACAGCAAAATGAAATATGATAAACGAAATGTCACATCCACGTGTTTATGTCTCCTGTGGCTTTATCTGCATCAGTTACACACGAGCTTGTCTGCAATATACGTACACAAGCCTCAATGCAGTTGCTTAGTACAAAATAACAATACAGTTTACAATTAAAACAGGATGACAGAGTGTTCAAAAATTACATAAACATTTCTTGGTTGTGCACTGTACTCTCTCTCTCTCTCTCTCTCTCTCTCTCTCTCTCTCTCTCTCTCTCTCTCTCTCTCTCTCTCTCTCTCTCTCTCTCTCTCTCTCTCTCTCTCTCTCTCTCTCTCTCTCTCTCTCTACATATATATATATATATATATATATATATATATATATATATATATATATATATATATATATATATATATATATATATATATATATATATATATATATATGGAGAAAGCATATGATTGGGTTGATAGTGATATTGAGAGTGTATGGTGTGTGAGGTTAGTTGCTAGAAGCAATGAAGAGTTTTTATCAAGGATGTAAGTCATATGTACGAGTAAGAAGAGAGGAAAGTGATTGGTTCCCAGTAAATATCGGTTTGCAGCAGGGGTGCGTGATGTCTCCATGGTTGTTTAATTTGTTTATGGCTCGTGTAGTTAGAGAGGTTAATGCAAGAGTTTTGGAGAAAGGGGCAAGTATGCTGTCTGTTGTGGATGAGAGGACTTGGGAAGTGATTCAATTGTTGTTCGCTGATGATACAGCGCTGATGGCTGATTCGTGTGAGAAACTGCAGAAGTTGGTGACTGAATTTGGTAAATTGTGTGAAAGAAGAATATTGAGTGGCAATGTGAAAAAGAGCAAAGTTATCAGTTTCAGTAGGGTTGAATAACAAGTTAATTGGAAAGTACGTTTCACTGGAGAAAACCTACAGGAAGAGAAGCGTTTTAGATATCTGGAAGTGGATTTAGCAGCGGATGGAACCATGGAACTGAAAGTGAGTCACAGGGTGGGAGAGGGGGCAAAGGTTCTGCAAGCGTTGAAGAATGTGTGGAAGGCGAAAACGTTATCGCGGAGAGCAAAATATGGTATGATTGAACGAATGGTGGTTCCAACAATGTTGTATGGTTGCGAGGGAGGGCTATAGATAGGGTTGTGAGGAGGAGGGTGGATGTGTTAGAAATGAAATGTTTGAGGACAATATGTTGTGTGAGGTGGTTCGATCGAGTAAGTAATGAATGTGTGGTAATTCAAAGAGTGTGGTTGAGAGAGCAGAAGAGGGTATGCTGAAATGGTTTGGTCACATAGAGAGAATGAGTGAGAAAAGCTTGACAATTAGGATATATATGTCAGAGGTGGAGGGAACGAGGAAAAGCGGTAGACTAAACTGAAAGAGGAAGGGTGGAGTGAAAAAGATTTTGAGCGATTGGCGCCTGAACACACAGGAAAGTGAAAGGCGTGCAAGGAATAGAGTGAATTGGAACGATGTGGTATATCTGGGTCAACGTGCTGTATATAGATTGAATCAGGGTATGTGTAGCGTATGGTGCAAACTATGAAAAGTTTTCGTGGGGCCTGGATGTGAAAAGGGAGCTGTGGTTTCGGTGCACTGCACATGACAGCTAGAGACTGAGTGTGAACGGATGTGGACTTTTTTTGTCTTTTCCTAATGCTACCTCGCGGTGTGTGTGTATGTGTGTATGTGAGTTTGTGTGTGTGTCTGGGGGATACTCTTTTATGTGAGGCGGCTTAGGGACGGAAATGCATCAATGCAGCAATTAGGGATATGTACATGTGTAAATATGCATATGTCTGTGTATGTATGAGTCTGTGTTTGTATATATATGTATATATTGAAAAGTATAGGTATATATCTGTGCACGTGTGGGCGCTTATGTATATACATGGGTACGTGGGTGGGTTGGGCCAATCTCGTCTTTTTCCTTGCGCTACTTCGCTAACGCGGAAGACCAAGATTATGTATGATATGTTTATGGTAGGGGTGGTTAGGGAGGTGAATGCAAGAGTTTTGGAAAGCGGGGCAAGTATGCACTCCGTTGTGGATGAGAGAGCTTAGGAAGTAAGTCAGTTGTTGTTCGCTGATGATACAGCGATGGTGGCTGATTCGTGTGAGAAACTGGAGAAGCTGACGAATGAGTTTAGTAAAGTGTGTGAAAGAAGAAGGCTGAGGGTAAATGTGAGTAAGAGCAAAGTTATTAGGTACAGTAGGGTTGAGGGACAAGTAAATTGGGAGGAAAGTTTGAATGGGGAAAAATTGTAGGAAGTGAAGTGTTTTAGATATCTGGGAGTGGATCTGGCAGCGGATGGAACCATGGAAACGGAAGGGAATCATAGGGTGGGGGAGAGGGCGAAAATCCTGGGAGGCTTGAAAAATGTGTGGAAGTCGAGAACATTATCTCGGAAAGCAAAAATGGGTATGTTTGAAGGAATAGTGGTTCCAACAATGTTGTATGGTTGCGAGGCGTTGGCTATGGATAGAGTTGTGCGCAGGAGGATGGATGTGCTAGAAATGAAATGTTTGAGGACAATGTATGGTGTGAGGTGGTTTGATCGAGTAAGTAACGTAAGGGTAAGAGAGATATGTGGAAATAAAATGAGCGTGGTTGAGAGAGCAGAAGAGGGTGTTTTGAAATGGTTTGGACACATGGAGAGAATGAGTGAGGAAAGATTGACCAAGAGGATATATGTGTCGGAGGTGGAGGGAACGAGAAGTGGGAGACCAAATTGGAGGTGGAAGGATGGAGTGAAAAAGATTTTGTGTGATCGGGGCCTGAACATGCATTAGGGTAAAAGGAGGGCAAGGAATAGAGTGAATTAGATCGATGTGGTATACCGGGGTTGACGAGCTGTCAGTGGATTGAATCAGGGCATGTGAAGCGTCTGGAGTAAACCATGGAAAGCTGTGTAGGTATGTATATTTGCGTGTGTGGACGTATGTATATACATGTGTATGGGGGTGGGTTGGGCCATTTCTTTCGCCTGCTTCCTTGCGCTACCTCGCAAACGCGGGAGACAGCGACAAAGCAAAAAAAAAAGAAAAAATATATATATATATATATATATGTCTGTGTCTGTATATATATGAATACATTAAGATGTATTGGTATGTATATACATGTGTATGTGGGTAGGTCGGGCCATTTCTTTCGTTTCTTTCCTTGCCCTACCTGGCTAACGCGGGAGACAGAGACAAAGCAAATTAAATAAATGAATATATATATATATATATATATATATATATATATATATATATATATATATATATATAAATATATATATATATATATATATATATATATATATATATATATATATATATATATATATATATATATATATATATATATATATATATATATATATATATATATATATATATGATTATTTCTTTGTTTTGCTTTGTCGCTGTCTCCCGCGTTTGGGAGGTAGCGCAAGGAAACAGACGAAAGAAATGGCCCAACCCACCCCCATACACATGTATACACCAACACGTCCAACCACGCAAATACACATACCTATACATCTCAATGTACACATATATATACACACAGAGACATATACACATATATCCATGTACACAATTCACGCTGTCTGCCTTTATTCATTCCCATCGCCGCCTCGCCACACATGGAATACCATCACCCTCCCCCCTCATGTGTGCGAGGTAGCGCTAGGAAAAGACAACAAAAGACCCCATTCGTTCACACTCATTCTCTAGCTGTCATGCAATAATGCCCGAAACCACAGCATCCTTTCCACATCCATGCCCCACACATCTTTCCATGGTTTACCCCAGACGCTTCACATGCCCTGATTCAATCCACTGACAGCACGTCAACCCCGATCGTACCACATCGATCCAATTCACTCTATTCCTTGCCCGCCATTCACCCTCTTGCATGTTCAGGCCCCGATCACTCAAAATCTTTTTCACTCCATCTTTCCACTTCCAATTTGGTCTCCCACATCTCATCGTTCCCTCCACCTCCGACACATATATCCTCTTGGTCAATCTTTCCTCACTCATTCTCTCCATGTGCCCAAACCATTTCAAAACACCCTCTTCTGCTCTCTCAAGCACACTCTTTTTATTTCCACACATCTCTCTTACACTTACATTACTTACTCGATCAAACCACCTCACACCACACATTTTCCTCAAACATCTAATTTCCAACTTGTCATCACCTCACCATTAGCGCCCTTCACTGAAGTTCCCATTTGTTCCCCTGTCTTACGCACTTTATTTACATCCTTCCAGAACATCTTTTTATTCTCCCTAAAATTTAATGTTACTTTCTCACCCCAACTCTCATTTGCCCTCTTTTTCACCTCTTGCACCTTTCTCTTGACCTCCTGTCTCTTTCTTTTATACATCTCCCATTCAATTGTATATTTTCCCTGCAAAAATCGTCCAAATGCCTCTCTCTTCTCTTTCACTAATAATCTTACTTCTTCATCTCACCACTCACTACCCTTTCTAATCAACCCACCTCCCACGCTTCTCATGCCACAAGCATCTTTTGCGCACTCCATCACTGATTCCCTAAATACATCCCATTCCTCCCCCACTCCCCATACTTCCATTGTTCTCACCTTTTTCTATTCTGTACTCAGTCTCTCTTGGTACTTCCTCACACAAGTCTCCTTCAAAAGCTCATTTATTCTCACCACCCTCTTCACCCCAACATTCACTCTTCTTTTCTGAAAACCCATACAAATCTTCAACTTAGCCTCCACAAGATAATGATCAGACATCCATCCAGTTGCACCTCTCAGCACATTAACATCCAAAAGTCTCTCTTTCGCGCGCCTGTCAATTAACACGTAATCCAATAACGCTCTCCGGCCATCTCTCCTACTTACATGCGTATACTTATATATATCTCGCTTTTTAAACCAGGTATTCCCAATCACCAGTCCTTTTTCAGCACATAGATCTACAAGCTCTTCACCATTTCCATTTACAACACTGAACACCCCATGTATTCCAAATTATTCCCTCAACTGCCACATTACTCACCTTTGCATTCAAATCACCCATCACTATAACCCGGTCTTGTGCATCAAAACCACTAACACACTCATTCAGCTGCTCCCAAAACACTTGCCTCTCATGATCTTTCTTCTCATGCCCATATATATATATATATATATATATATATATATATATATATATATATATATATATATATATATATATATATATATATATATATATATATATATATATATATATATATATATATATATATATATATATATATATATATATATATATTCATTTAATTTGCTTTGTCGTTGTCTCCCGCGTTAGCGAGGTGGCGCAAGGAAACAGACGAAAGAAATGTCTCGACCCAACCACATACACATGTATATACATACACGTCCACACACGCAAATATATATATCTATACATCTCAATGTATGCATATATATACACACACAGACATATATACATATACAGATGTACATAATTCATACTGTTTGCCTTTATTCATTCCCATACCCCCCCCCCACATATGAAATAATATCCCACTCCCCCCCCCCCCCTCCAAATGTGCGCGAGGTAGCGCAAGGAAAAGACAACAAGGGCCACATTCGTTCACAGTCAGTCTGTAGCTGTCATGTAATAATGCACCGAAACCACAGCTCCCTTTCCACATCCAGGCCCAACAGAACTTTCCATGGTTTACCCCAGACGCTTCACATGCCCTGGTTCAATCCATTCACAGCACATCGACCCCGGTGTACCATATCGTTCCAATTCACTCTATTCTTTGCACGCCTTTCACCCTCCTGCGTGTTCAGCCCCGGTCACTCAAAATCTTTTTCACTCCATCTTTCCACCTACAATTTGATCTCTCACTTCTCGTTTCCAACACGTTTGACACATATATCCTCTTGATCAATCTTTCCTCACTCATTCTCTCCATGTGACCAAACCATTTCAAAACACCCTCTTCTGCTCTCTCAACCACACTCTTTTTATTACCACACCTCTCTCTTACCCTATTATTACTTACCCGATCAAACCATCTCACACCACATATTGTCCTCTAACATCTCATTTCCGGCAAATCCACCCTCCTCCGCACTACTCTATCCATAGCCCACGCCTCGCAGCCATATAGCATTGTTGGAACCACTATTCCTTCAAACATACCCATTTTTGGTTTCCGTGATAATGTTCTCGACTTCCAAACATTTTTCAAGGCTCCCAGAACTCTTGCCCCCTCCCCCAGCCTATGATTCCCTTCCGCTTCCATGGGGTCCATCCGCTGCCAATCCATTCCCAGATATCTAAAACACTTCACTTCCTCCAGTTTCTCTCCATTCAAACCTACCTCCCAATTCAAATGTCCCTCAACCCTACTGTACCTAATAACCTTGCTCGTATTCACATTTACCCTCAGCTTTCTTCTTTCACACACTTTACCAAACCCAGTCACCAGCTTCTCCAGTTTCTCACATGAATCAGCCACCAGCGGTGTATCATCAGCGAACAACAACTGACTCACTTCCTATGCTCTCTCATCCACAAGAGAGTGCATACTTGACCCGCTTTCCAAAACTCTTGAATTCACCTCCCTAACCACCCCATCCATAAACATATCATACGTAATCTTGGTCTTCCGCGTTAGCGAAGTAGCGCAAGGAAAAAGACGAGAGTGGCCTAACCCACCCACGTACCCATGTATATACATAAGTGCCCACACGTGCACACATATATACCTATACTTTTTAACATATACATATATATACAAATACAGACTCATACATACATAGACATATTCATATTTACATATGTACATATCCATAATTGCTGCATTGATGCATTTCCGTCCCTAAGCCGCCACACATAAAGTAGTATCCCCCAGACACAAACACACACACATACACACACACCACGAGGTAGCACTAGGAAAAGACAAAAAAGTCCACATCCGTTTACACTCAGTCTCTAGCTGTCATGTGCAGTGCACCGAAACCACAGCTCCCGTTTCACATCCAGGCCCCACAAAACTTTCCATAGTTTGCCCCAGACGCTACACATACCCTGATTCAATCTATATACAGCACGTTGACCCAGATATACCACATCGTTCCAATTCACTCTATTCCTTGCACGCCTCTCACCCTCCTGTATGTTCATGCCCCAATCGCTCAAAATCCTTTTCACTCCATCCTTCCCCTCTCACTTTAGACTACCGCTTTTCCTCGTTCCCTCCACCTCTGACATATATATCCTCTTTGTCAAGCTTTTCTCACTCATTCTCTCTACGTGACCAAACCATTTCAGCATACCCTCTTCTGCTCTCTCAACCACACTCATTGAATTACCACACATTCATTACTTACTCGATCGAACCACCTCACACAACATATTGTCCTCACACATTTCATTTCTAACACATCCACCCTCCTTCGCACAACCCTATCTATAGCCCATGCCTCGCAACCATATAACATTGT
>NC_092238.1:54953600-54961917 GCF_036320965.1 Panulirus ornatus | reverse complement strand
TATCATATGCCTTCTCCAGATCCTTAGATGCTACATTGAAAACCATTCACTTTTCTAAGTATTTCTCAAATACATTCTTCAAAGCAAACATCTGATCCACACATCCTCTACCACTTCTGAAACCACACTGCTCTTCCCCAATCTGATGCTCTGTACATTACTTCACCCGCGCATTCCTCACCTGTCGTACAAAGCAACTAAAGTGGACGGGAGTAAAGGTCTAGAAAGCCTCTCCTCCTTGTAGTTTAACTTTCTAAAAGGGGAAACAGAAGAACGAGTCACGCGGGGATTGCTCATCCTCCTCGAAGGCTCAGATTGGGGTGTCTAAATATGTGTGGATGTAGCGAAGATGAGAAAAAACGAGGGAATGGCAGTATGTTTGAGGAAAGGAACCTAGGTAATTTGGCTCTGAGTGAAACGAAGCTCAAGGGTAAAGGAGCAGAGTGGTTTGGGGGTGTTTGGAAGTAGATTCAGGGGTTGGTGAGGGGACAAGATAAGGGAATGAGTACCACTACTCCTGAAACAGGAGTGGTGGGAGTATGTCATAGAGACTAAGAAATTAAACTCTAGATCGATATGGGTAAACCTGAAAGTGGATGGGGAGACATGGGTGATTAGTGGTGAATATGCACCTGTGCATGAGAAGAAACATCATGAGATGCAAGTGTTTGGGGAGCAGCTGAGTAAGTGTGTTAGTAGTTTTCATGCATGAGACCAGGTTATAGTGGTGGGTGATTTGAATGCAAAGTTGAGCAATGTGGCAGTTGAGAGAATAATTGGTGTACATGGGATGTTCATTAGTGTAAATAGAAATGGTGAACAGCTTGTAGATTTGTGTGCTGAATAAGGACTTACGTATGTAAGTAGGAGATATGGCCAGAGAGCGTTACTGGATTACGTGTTAATTGATAGGCGTGCAAATGAGAGATTTTTTGTATGTAAATGTGCTGAGAGGTGCAACTAGAGGGATGTCTGATCATTATCTGGTGGAGGCGAAGGTGAAGATATGTAGAGGTTTTCAGAAAAGAAGAGAGAATGCTGGGGTGAAGAGAGTGGTAAGAGTAAGTGAGCTTAGGAAGGAGACTTGAAGAAGAGAGTATGTTGGAGTGAAGAGAATGGAGAGAGTAAGTGAGCTTAGGAAGGAGACTTGTGTGAGGAAGTACGAGGAGAGACTGAGTACAGAATGGAAAAAGGTGAGAACAAAGGAAGTAAGGGCAGTGAGGGAGGAATGGGATGCATATAGGAAAACAGTGGTGGCTTGCACAAAAGATTCTTGTGGCATGAGAAGCGTGGAAGGTGGGCAGATCAGAAAGGGTAGTGAGTGGTGGGATGAAGAAGTAAGATAATTAGTGAAAGAGAAGAGAGAGGCATTTGGACTATTTTTGCAGATAAATTATGAAAATGACTGAAACATATATAATAGAAAAAGAGGCTGGAGGTCAAGAGAAAAGTGCAAGAGGTAAAAAAGCGTGCAAATGAGAGCTGGGGTGAGAGAGAGCATCATCAAATTTTAGGGAGAATAAAAAGATGTTTTGGAATGAGGTAGATAAAGTGCGTAAGACAAAGGAACAAATGGGAACATCAGTGAAGGGAGGCCTTCTCACATCACCACAAACAGTGGTGATGTGAGAAGGAGATGGAGTGAGTATTTTGAGGGTTGGTTGAATGTGTTTGATGATAGAGTGGTAGATATAGGGTGTTTTGGTCGAGGTGGTGTGCTAAGTGAGAGAGTTAGGGAGAATGATTTGGTAATCAGAGGAGAGGTACTAAAATCTTTCCGGAAGATGAAAGCCGGCAAGGCATCGTGTTTGGATGGTGTTGCTTTGGAATTTATTAAAAAAGGGGGTGATTGTATTGTTGACTGGTTGGTAAGGTTATTTTATGTATGTATGACTCATGGTGAGGTGCCTGAGGATTGGCGGAATGCTTGCATAGTGCCATTGTACAAAGGCAAAGGGGATAAAAGTGAGGGCTCAAATTACAGATATATAAGTTTCTTCAGTATTCCTGTGAACTCACTTGGGAGGGTATTGATTGAAAGGATGAAGGCATGTACAGAGCATCAGACTGGGGAAGAGAAGAGTGGTTTCAGAGGTGGTAGACGATATATGGATCAGGTGTTTGCTTTGAAGAATGTATTTGAGAGATACTTAGAAAAGCAAATGGATCTGCATGTAGCATTTATGGATCTAGAGAAAGCATATGATACAGTTGACAGAGATGTTCTGTGGAAGGTATTAAGATTATATGGTGTGGGAGGCAAATTGTTAGAGGCAGTGACCAGTTTTATCGAGGATGTAAGGCATGAAAATGAATAGAAGGAAAGGAAAGTGATTGGTTCTCAGTGAATGTTGGTTTGCTGCAGGGGTGCGTGATGTCTCCATGGCTCTTTAATTTGCTTATGGATGGGGTTGTTAGGAAGGTGAATGCAAGAGTTAATTGATAGGCGCGAGAAACAAAATTTTGGATGTTAATGTGCTGAGAGGTGCAACTGGAGGGATGTCTTACCATTATCTTGCGGAGACGAGGGTGAAGATTTGAAGAGGTTTTCAGAAAAGAAGAGACAATGTTGGGGTGAGGAGAGTGGTGAGAGTAAGTGAGCTTGGGAAGGAGACTTGTGTGAGGAAGTACCAGGAGAGACTGAGTGCAGAATGGAAAAAGGTGAGAGCAAGGAATGTAAGGGGAGTGTGGCATGAATGGGAAGTATTTAGGGAAGTAGTGATGTCTTACCCAATAGATACTTGTGGCATGAGATGTGTGGGAGGTGGGCAGATTAGAAAAGGTAGTGAGTGGTGGGATGAAGAAGTAAGATTATTAGTGAAAGAGAAGAGAGAGGCATTTGGACGAGTTTTGCAGGGAAATAGTGCAAATGACTCGAATATGTATAAAACAAAGAGGCAAGATGTCAAGAGAAAAATGCAAGTGGTGAAATTGGGTAGGGGTGCGTGAAATCTCCATGGTTGTTTGATTTGTTTATGGATGGGGTTGTTAGTCAGTAAATGCAAGAGTTTTGAGGAGAGAGGCAAGTATGTAGTCTGTTATGCATGAGAGACCTTGGTAAGTGAAACCGTTGTTCTTCCCTGATGATACAGTGCTGGTGGTTGATTCATTAGAGAAACTGTAGAAGCTGGTGAATGAGTTTGGCAAAGTGTGTGAAGGGAGATAGCTGTGAGTAAATGTGAATAAGAACAAGGATATTAGGTACAGTAAGGTTGAGGGACAAGTCAACTAGGAGGTAAGTTTGAATGGAGAAAAACTGGAAGAAGTGAAGTGTTTTACATATCTGGGAGTAGATTTGGCAGCGGATGGAACCATGGAAGGGAATGTGAGTCACAGGGTGGGGGAGGGGGCGAAAATTCCGAGAACGTTGAATAATGTGTGGAAGGCGAGAACTTTATCTCGGAAAGGAAAAATAGGTATGTTTTGAGGAATTGTGGTTTCAACAATGCTATATGGTTGCGAGGCGTGGGCTATAGATAGAGTTGTGCAAAGCATGGTGGATGTGTTGGATATAAGAAGTTTGAGGACAATATGTGGTGTGAGGTGGTTTGATCGAGTAAGTATTGAAAGGGTAAGCGATATGTGATAATAAAATGAGTTTCGTTGAGAGAGCAAAAGATGTTTTGAAATTGTTTGGTCACAGGGAGAGAATGATTGAGGAAAGATTGACAAAGAGAATATATGTGTCAGAGGTGGAGGGATTGACGAGAAGTGAGAGACCAAATTAGAGGTGGAAAGATAGAGTGAAAAAATTTTAAGCGATCGGGGCCTGAATATGCAGTAGGGTGAAAGGTGTGCAAGGTATAGAGTAAATTGGAACGATGTGGTATACCAGGGTTGACATGCTTTCAATGGATTGATCCAGGTCATGCGAAGCGTCTAGGGTAAACCATGGAAAGTTTTTTGGGGCCTGGATGTGGAAAGGGAGCTATGGTTTCGGTGCATTATATATAAGAGATAGACACTGAGTGTGAACGGATGTGGAATATAGCTGTCTTTTCCTAGCGCTACCTCGCACATATGCGGGGGCAGGAAGTTGTCATTTTATGCGTCGCGAGATGGCGTCGAGAATGAATAAAGAGAGCAAGTATGAATTATATACATGTGTATATATGTATATGTCTTTGATTGTATGTATATGTATACGTTCAGATGTAAAGGTACGTATACATACGTGTGTGGACGTGTATGCATATACATGTATATGTTGGTGGGTTGGGCCATTCTGTCATCTGTTTCCTAGCGCTGCCTCGCTAACGCGGCAGACAGCGACAAAATATAATAAACAAATATATATATATATAAAGATATAAATGTATATATATATATATATATATATATATATATATATATATATATATATATATATATATATATATATATATATATATATATATATATATATATACTTATATATATATATATATATATATATATATATATATATATATATATATATATATATATATATATATATATATATATATATATATATATATATATATATATATATATATATATATATATATATATATATATATATATATATATATATATATTATCCCTGGGGATAGGGGAGAAAGAATACTTCCCACGTATTCCCTGCGTGTCGTAGAAGGCGACTAAAAGGGAAGGGAGCGGGGGGTTGGAAATCCTCCCCTCTCGTTTTTTTTTTTTTTTTTTTCCAAAAGAAGGAACAGAGAAGGGGGCCAGGTGAGGATATTCCCTTAAAGGCCCAGTCCTCTGTTCTTAGCGCTACCTCGCTAATGCGGGAAATGGCGAATAGTATGAAAAAAAAAAAAAAAAAAAAATATATATATATATATATATATATATATATATATATATATATATATATATATATATATATGCACATGTACATAATTCATACTGTCTGCCATTATTCATTCCCATCGCCCCCTCGCCACACATGAAATGACAACCCCCTCCCGCTGAATGTACGAAAGGTAGTACTAGGAAAAGACAACAAAGGCCACATTCGTTCACACTCAGTCTCTAGCTGTCATGTATAATCCACCGAAACCACAGCTCCCTTTCCATATGTAGGCCCCACAGAACTTTCTATGGTTTACCCCAGACGCTTCGTATGCCCTGGTTCAATTTGTTCACAGCAGGTCGACCCGGAATACCACATCGTTCCAATTCACTCTATTCCTTGCACGCCTTTCATCATCCTGCATGTTCATGCCCCGGTCACTCAAAATCCTTTTCACTCCATCTTTCCACCTCCAATTTGGTCTCCCACTTATCGTTCTCTCCACCTCTGACACATATATCCTCTTCGTTAATCTTTCCTCACTCATTCTCTCCATGTGACAAAACCATTTCAAAACATCTCTTCTGCTCTCTCAACCACACTTTTTTTTGTTACCACACATCTCTCTTACCCTTTCATTACTCATTCGATCAAACCACCTCACACCAAATATCATCCTCAAACATGTCACTTCCAACACATCAACCGTCCTCGGCACAACTCTACCTATAGCCCACGCCTCACAACCATATAACATTGTCGGATCCACTATTCCTTCAAACATACCCATTTTTGCTTTCCGAGATAACGTTTTCGCCTTCTACACGTCTTTCAACGCTCCCAGAACTTTCGCCCCCTCCCCCTCCCTGTGACTCACTTCCACTTCCATGGTTCCCTCAGCTGCCAAATCCACTCCCAGATATCTAAAACACTTCACATCCTCCAGTTTTCCTCCACTAAAACGTACCTCCCAACTGACTTCCCCCAACCCTACTGTACCTAATATCCTTGCTCTTATTTACATTTACTCTCAGCTTTCTTCTTTCACACACTTTACCTAACTTAGTCACCATTTTCTGCAGTTTCTAACCCGAATCAGCCACCAGCGCTGTATCATCAGCGAACAACAACTGACTCGCTTCCCAAGCTCTCTCATCCACAACAGACTGCATATTTGCCCCTCTTTCCAAAACTCTTGCATTCACCACCCTAACATCCCTTCCGTAAACTAATTAAACAATCATGGACACATCACACACCCCTGCAGCAAAGCAAGATTTACTGAGAACCAATCAATTTCCTCCCTTCCAAATCGTAGGTATGCCTTATATCCTATATAAAAACTTTTCACTGCTTCTAACAACTTGCCTCCCAAACCATATTTTCTTAATACCTTCCACATAGCATCTCTCTCAACTCTATCATATGCCTTCTCTAGATCTACAAATGATACATACATATCCATTTGTTTTTCTAAGTATTTCTCAGATACATTCTTCAAAGCAAACACCTGGTCCACACATCCTCTACCACTTCTGAAAACACACTGCGCTTCCCATATCTGATGCTCTGTACATGCCTTCACCCTCTCAATCAATACCCTCCCATATAATTTCCGAGGAATACTCAGCAAAGTTATACCTCTGTAATTTGAGCACTCACCTTTATCCCCTTTCCCTTTAAACAATGGCATTATGGAAGCATTCCGCCAATCCTCAGGCACCTCACCAGGAGTCTTACATGCATTGAATACCCTTACTAACCAGTCAACAACACAGTCACGCACTTTTTTGATAAATTCCAATCCAATACTATCCAAACCCGCTGCCTTGCCGGCTTCCATCATCCGCAAAGCTTTTACTATCTCTTTTCTACTTACCAAATCATTCTCCCTAACCCTCTCACTTTGCACACCACCTCGACCAAAACACCCTATATCTGCTACTCTATCATCGAACACATCCAACAAACATTCAAAATACTCTCTTCATCTCCTTGTCACATCACCACTACTTGTCATCAGCGCCCCCTTCACTGATGTTCCCATTCGTTCCCTTGTCTTACGCACTCTATTTACCACCTTCCAAAACATCTTTTCATTCTCCTTAAAATTTAATGATACTCTCTCATCCCAACTCTCATTTGCCCTCTTTTTCACTTGTTGCACCTTTCTCTTGACCTCCTGCCTTTCTTTTATACATATCCCACTCATTTGCATTATTTCCCTGCAAAGATCTTCCAAGTATCTCTCTCTTATCCTTCACTGATAATCTTACTTCTTCCTCCCACCACTCACTACCGTTTATAATCTGTCCATCTCCCACGCATCTCATGCTACAAGCATCTTTCGCGCAATCAATCACTACTTCCTCAAATACATCCCAGTACTCCCCCACTCCCCTTACGTCATTTTGTTCTCATATTTTTCCATTCTGTACTCAGTCTCTCCTGGTACTTCCTCACACAAGTGTCCTTCCCAAGCGCACTCACTCTCACCACTCACTTTATCCCAACATTCTCTCTTCTTTTCTGAAATCCTCTACAAATCTTCACCTTCGCCTCTACAAGATAATGATCAGACATCAATCAAGTTGCACCTCTCAACACATTAACATCCAGAAGTCTCTCTTTCACGCGCCTATCAATTAACACGTAACCCAATAACGTTCTCTGGTCATCTCTCCTACTTATGTACATATACTTATGTATGTCTCTCTTCTTAAACTAAGTATTCCCAATCATCAGTCTTCTTCAGCGCACAAATCTACAATCATCATTTCCATTTACAACACTGAACACCCCAAGTACACCAATGATACCCTCAACTCCCACATTACTCACCTTTGCATTCAAATCACCCATCACTATAACCTGGTCACGTGCATCAAAACTACCAACCCACTCACTCAGTTGCTCCCAAAACACTTGCCTCTTATGATCTTTCTTCTCATGCCCAGGTGCATAGGCACCAATTATCACCCATCTCTCTCCATCTACTATCAGTTTTACACATATCAATCTAGAGTTTACTTTCTTACACTCTATCACATACTCCCACCACTCCTGTTCCAGGAGTGGTGCTACACCTTCCCTTGCTCTTGTCCTCTCAACAACCCCTAAATTTTCTCCCAAGACATTCCCAAACCACTCTTCGCCTCTACCCTTAAGCTTCGTTTCACTCAGAGCCAAAACATCCAGGTTCCTTTCCTCAAATATACTACCTATCTTTCCTTTTTTCCTCCTCTTGGTTACATCCACACACATTTAGACACCCCAATCTGAGCCTTCGAGGAGGATGAGCACTCCCAGCGTGACTCCTTCTTCTGTTTCCCCGTTTAGAAAGTAAAACAAAAAGGAGGGAACTGTTTCTAGCTCCCCGCTCCCTACCCCTTTAGTCGCATTCTACGACACATGAGGAATGCGTGGGAAGTATTCTTTCTCCCCTATCCCCAGTGATATATATATATATATATATATATATATATATATATATATATATATATATATATATATATATATATATATATATATATATATATA
>NC_092238.1:54948766-54953500 GCF_036320965.1 Panulirus ornatus | reverse complement strand
TACGTCGCAAACGCGGGAGACAAAGCGACACAGCAAAAAAAGAAAAAAATATGACATTATATATATATATAATATATATAGATAAATAATATAATATATTATATATATATATATATATATATATATATATATATATATAAATATTTATGAGGTACAGTAGGGTTTGAGAGGCCTCAAAGTGAATTGGGAGGTAAGTTATAAGATGGAGAAAAACTGGAGGAAGTAAAGTGTTTTAGATACTGGGAGTTGGATCTGACAGAGGATGGAACCATGGAAGCAGAATGAATCATTATGGTGGGGAAGGGGGCGAAAATTCTGGGGAGCCTTGAAGAATGTAATGGAAGTCGAGACATAATCAAAGGAAAGCAAAAATGGGTATGTTGAAGTAATAGTTTGTTCCAACAATGTTGAATGAGTTGCGAGCGTGGGCTATTGGATAGATTTGTTCGCAGGCGAGGTGAGATTTCATGAATGAGAATTATTTGAGAGGAACAATCGTGATGGTGTGAAGTTGTTTGATACGAGTAAGTAAATGTAAGGGTAAAGAGATGTGTGGAAATAAAAAGAGTGTGTTTGAGTGAGGAAAGATAACCAAGAGGATATATTATGTCAGAGGTTGGAGGGAACAAGGAGAAGAAGTGGACACCAAATTGGAATGGAATGATGAAGTTAGAAAGATTTTGAGTTATCGGGGCCTGAACATGCAGGAGGGTGAAAGGCGTGCAAAGGAAACAAGTGAATTGGAACTATGTGGTATATCCGGGGTCGACGTGCTGTCAATGGATTGAACCAGGGCATGTAAGCGTCTTGGGTAAACCATGGAAAGTTGGTGTGGGGCCTGGATTGGAAATGGAGCTGTGGTTTCAGTTCAATATTTACATGACAGCAAGAGACTTAGTGTGAACGAAGGGTTCATTTTGGTGTCCTTTCCTAGCGCTACCTCCCACACATGGAGGGGGGGCGCGGGTTGTTATTCCATGTGTGCCGAGGCGGCGATGGAACAAATAAAGCAACAGTATGAATTATGTACATGGTGTATCATGTGTATATATAATATATATATAATATATATATATAAGATATAAATATATATAATATATAATGTCTGTGTGAGTATAATATGTGTACATTGAGATGATATAGGTATGTATATTTTAGCGTGTGTGGACGTGTATGTATATACAGGGTGTAGGTGGGCAGGTTGGCATTCTTTTCGTCTGTATTCTTCGCTACCTCGCTAACGCGGGAGACAGCGGAGAAGGAAAGGGGGGGGGTTTAGGGGGGGGGGGGGGGGTGGGGGGGGGGGGAAGGGGCGAATAAAAAATACTATAATATATATAACATATATATATATATATTATATATATATAATATATATATATATATATATATAATATATATATATATATAGTATATACTAATATATATATTATATATAGAATATATAATATAATATATCTATCTATGGTACATCTCATCCTTGTCTCGTCATCTTTCCTCCCTTACTGTAAAGATAGGTCTACTGATTCTAGTAGAGGCCTATAGATGTTAACTGAAGAAATTGAAAATGGAAAAGCTGAGCCGCAACTCTCCAGAGACAAAGGAAGCGTTTGGAAAGTGATGATACTACGTTTGTTGAATCAGAACCAATGCAACCACAAACCTCGCCAGGTGGTATATGACCCGCAGTGTATCGAGACAGATTTCCCAGAACTTTTTAAAGGGGAGTAAACGTTTATAGTTTGTGTTTACTGGAGTGATAGCTTTCATACATGTGCTCTGACATGAAAATAGCTGAAACGGAAAAAAATGTAGCTTAGACAAGAAGCTTTATACTTTCATAGAAAATGTGAACAAAGCGATAGATATGAAAGCAAAAAGGTGTTTTTCATAAATGTACTGGAAAAGTTGAGTCCAGATAAATTTTGTCTGTCAA
This sequence comes from Panulirus ornatus, assembly GCF_036320965.1. Taxonomy (NCBI): domain Eukaryota; kingdom Metazoa; phylum Arthropoda; class Malacostraca; order Decapoda; family Palinuridae; genus Panulirus; species Panulirus ornatus. Next base: position 54,951,564 of record NC_092238.1, on the reverse strand, counting down.
GGATTTAATTATGCGGATGCCCTACTTACCTACCCCTAAGTATCCAAGATCTGGTTTTACTTTGTGTAATGAAGAAAATAGAGAAACCTCATAAGCCAATATTCCTGTTTCATGTAGAGAATGACAGGCAGTATGATACAGTGTTAAATTGATGACAACTAACTATTGACGTTGTGTATATAAATAATACATTTCCCATTTTCCATAGCCAGATTTTAACATTAATGTGACATTCATTTTTCATTTCATTTTCAAAGCTAGAAGTTTCAGTTTCTAAAATTATATCTTACATATTCATACGTATATATATGTATATGTGTTAAGTGTGTATATGTGCGTACGTATGAGTATATATATATAATATGATATATATATATTACATATATATATAGTATAATAAATACATAGTATATATATATATAATAATATATAATATAGTTTAATGAATTAAATAAATATATATATATGAGGAGCGTTGAATTGTTGAGTTAGTGGTCTTTGAATGCACGAGACCGTGGTTATAGTATGGGTGATTGAATGCAATGGTGAGTATCATGGCAGTTGAGGGAATAATTGGTATACATGTGTATTTCAGTGTTGTAAAATGAAATGGTAAAGAGCTAGTACATTTTATGTGCTGAAAAAGAACTGGTGCTTGGGGAATACCTGTTTAAAAACGATATTACATAAGTAACCGTAAGTACTAAGGAGCAAGGCACGAGAGTCGTTAGTGTATACTGTTAATTGCCAGGAGCGCAAAAGAGAAGACTATTTGGATGTTTTACAGTGCTGAGAGGTGCAACTGGAGGAATGTTGGAAGTCTGAAAAAAAGAACATTCTCTCGGAAAGACAAAAAATGGGTATGTTTGAAGGGGGAAAAAATAGTGTTTCCAACAATCTGATTGTATGTATAGCGAGGCGATGCCTATGGCTAGAGTTGGTGCGCAGGAGGATGTGTTCTGGAAATGAGATGTTGCGGACAAATGGTGTGGGGTGAGTTTTTTGATCGAGTGAGTAACGTAAGTTTAAGAGAGTTGTGTGGAAATAAAAAGAGCGTGGTTGAAGAGCATAAGAGGGTGTATATGCAGTGGTTTGGCACTATGGAGAGGATGAGTGGAGGAAAGATAGACCAAGAGGATATATGTGTCGGAGGTGGAGGGAACAAGGAGAAGAGGGCGACCAAATATGGAGTGGAAAGATGGAGTGAAAAAGATTTTGTGTGATCGGGGCCTGAGCATGCAGGAGGGTGAAAGGAGGGCAAGGAATAGAGTGAATTGGAGCGATGTGGTATACCGGGGTTGACTTGCTGTCAGTGGATTGAATCAAGGCATGTGAAGCGTCTGGGGTAAACCATGGAAAGCTGTGTAGGTATGTATATTTGCGTGTGTGGACGTATGTATATACATGTGTATGGGGGGGGGGGGCATTTCTTTCGTCTGTTTCCTTGCGCTACCTCGCAAACGCGGGAGACAGCGACAAAGTATAATAATAAAATAATAATATATATATATATATATTATATATATTATATATATATATATATATATATATATATATATATATATATTATATATATATATATATATATATATATATATTATCCCGGGGACAGGGGTGAAAGAATACTTCCCACGCATTCCTCGCGTGTCGTAGAAGGCGACTAGAGGGGACGGGAGCGGGGGGCCAGAAATCCTCCGCTCCTTGAATTTTTTTTAACTTTTTTAAAATGGGAAACAGAAGAACGAGTCACGCGGGGAGTGCTCATCCTCCTCGAAGGCTCAGACTGTGGTGTCTAAATGTGTGTGGATGTAACCAAGATGTGAAAAAAGGAGAGATAGGTAGTATGTTTGAGGAAAGGAACCTGGATGTTTTGGCTCTGAGTGAAACGAAGCTCAAGGGTAAATGGGATGAGTGGTTTGGAATTGTCTTGGGAGTAAAGTCAGGGGTTAGTGAGAGGATAAGAGCAAGGGAAGGAGTAGCAGTACTCCTGAAACATGAGTTGTGGGAGTATGTGAAAGAATGTAAGAAAGTAAATTCTCGTTTAATATGGGTAAAACTGAAAGTTGATGGAGAGATGGGTGATTATTGGTGCATATGCACCTGGGCATGAAAAGAAAGATCATGAGAGGCAAGTGTTTTGGGAGCAGTTGAATGAGTGTGTTAGTGGTTTTGATGCACGAGACCGGGTTATAGTGTCGGGTGATTTGAATGCAAAGGTGAGTAATGTGGCAGGTGAGGGAATAATTGGTATACATGGGATGTTCAGTGTTGTAAATTGAAATGGTAAAGAGCTTGTACATTTATGTGCTGAAAAAGAACTGGTGATTGGGAATACCTGGTTTAAAAAGCGATATATACTTAAGTATACGTATGTAAGTAGGAGAGATGGCAAGAGAGCGTTAGTGGATTACTTGTTAATTGACAGGTGCGCTAAAGAGAGACTTTTGGATGTTAATGTGCTGAGAGGTGCAACTGGAGGAATGTGTGATCATTATCTTGTGGAGGCTAAGGTGAAGAGGTGTGCGCAGGAGGGTGGATGTGCTGGAAATGAGATTTTTGAGGGCAATTTGTGGTGTGAGGTGGTTTGATCGAGTAAGTAACGTAAGGGTAAGAGAGATGTGTGGAAATAAAAAGAGCGTGGTTGAGAGAGCAGAAGAGAGTGTTTTGAAATGGTTTGGGCAAATGGAGAGAATGAGTGAGGAAAGATTGACCAAGAGGATATATGTGTCAGAGGTGGAGGGAACGAGAAGTGGCAGACCAAATCGTAGGTGGAAAGATGGAGTGAAAAAGATTCTGTG
>NC_092238.1:54941266-54943766 GCF_036320965.1 Panulirus ornatus | reverse complement strand
CTCCCACCATTCCTGTTTCAAGAGTAGTGCTACTCCTTCCATTGCTCTTGTCCTCTCACTAACCCCTGACTTTACTCCCAAGACATTCCCACACCACTCTTCCCCTTTACTCTTGAGCTTCGTTTCACTCAGAGCCAAAACATCCAGGTTCCTTTCCTCAAACATACTACCTATCTCTCCTTTTTTCTCATTATGGTTACATCCACACACGTTTAGACACCACAATCTGAGCCTTTGAGGAGGATGACTACTCCACGAGTAACTCCTTCTGTTTTCCCTTTTAGAAAGTTAAAATAAAAGGAAGGGAGGGTTTCTAGTCCCCCGCTCCCGTCCCCTTTACACACACACACACACACAAACACACACACACACACATATATATATATATATATATATATATATATAATATATATATATATATATATATATATATATTATATATTATATATATATATATAATATTATATATATATATATATATATATCTATTTTGCATTGTTGCTGTCTCCCGCGTTTGCGAGATAGCGCAAATATACATACCCGTACATCTCAATGTACACATATATATACACACACAGGCACATACATATATACACATGCACAAGATTCACACTTTCTGCCATTATTCACTTCCATCGCCACCTCGACAAACATGGAATGAAATCCCCTTCCCCCCTCATGTGTACTAGGTAGCGCTAGGAAAAGACAACAAAGGCCCCATTCGTTCATACTCAGTCTCTAGCTGTCGTGCAATAATGACCGAAACCACAGCTCCATTTCCACATACAGGCCCCACACAACTTTCCATGGTTTACCCAAGACGCTTCACATGCCCTGATACAATCCATTGACAGCACGTCGACCCCGGTTTACCACTTCGATCCAATTTACTCTATTCCTTGCCCACCGTTCACCCTCCTGCATGTTGAGGCCCCGAGCACTCAAAATCTTTTTCACTCCATCTTTTCAACTCCAATTGTCTCCCTCTTCTCCTCGTTCCCTCCACCATAAACACATCTATTTTCTTGGTCAATCTTTCCTCACTCATTCTCTCCATGTGCCCAAACCATTTTAATATACCCTCTTCTGCTCTCTCAACCACGCTCTTTTTATTTCCACACATCTCTCTTACACTTACATTACTTACTCGATCAAACCACCTGACACCACACATTGTCCTTAAACATCTTATTTCCAGCACATCCAACCTCCTGCGCACAACTCTATCCATGGACCTGGAGAAGGCATATGATAAAGTTGATAGAGATGCTCTGTGGAAGGTTTTAAGAATATATGGTGTGGGAGGCAAGTTGTAAGAAGCAATGAAAAGTTTTTATCGAGGATGTAAGGCATGTGTACGTGTAGGAAGAGAGGAAAGTGATTGGTTCTCAGTGAATGTAGGTTTGCGGCAGGGGTGTGTGACGTCTCCATGGTTGTTTAATTTCTTTATGGAATGGGTTGTTAGGGAGGTGAATGCAAGAGTTTTGGAAATAGTGGCAAGTATGCAATCTGCTGTGGATGAGAGAGCTTGGGAAGTGAGTCAGTTGTTGTTCGCTGATGATAGAACACTGGTGGCTCTTTCATGTAAGAAAATGCAGAAGCTGGTGACTCACTTTGGTAAAGTGTGTGAGAGAAGAAAGCTAAGAGTAGATGTGAATAAGAGCAAGGTTATTAGGTACAGTAGGGTTCAGGGTCAAGTCAATTGGGAGGTAAGTTTGAATGGAGAAAAACTGGAGGAAGTAAAGTGTTTTAGATATCTGGGAGTGGATCTGGCAGCTGATGGAACCATGAAAGCGGAAGTGAATCATAGGGTGGGGGGAGGGGGCGAAAATTCTGGGAGCCTTGAAGAATGTTTGCAATTCGAGAACACTATCTCGGAAAGGAAAAATGGGTATGTTTGAAGGAATAGTGGTTCCAACAATGTTGTATGGTTGCGAGGCGTGGACTATGGATAGAGTTGTGCGCAGGAGGGTGGATGTGCCGGAAATGAGATGTTTGAGGACAATATATGGTGTGAGGTGGTTTGATCGAGTAAGTAATGTTAAGGTGAGAGAGATGTGTGGAAATAAAAAGAGTGTGGTTGAGAGAGGAGATTTGGCTGTTTTGAAATGGTTTGGTCACATGGAGAGAATGAGTGAGGAAAGATTGACCAAGAGGATATATGGTTCAGAGGTGGAGGGAACGATGAGAAGTGGGAGACCAAATAGGAGGTGGAAAGATGAAGTGAAAAAGATTTTGAGTGCTCGGGGATTGAACATGCAGGAGCGTGAAAGGTGGGCAAGGATTAGAGTTAATTGGATCGATGTGTTATACCGGGGTCGACGTGCTGTCAATGGATTGAACTAGGGCATGTGAAACGTCTTTGGTAAACCATGGAAAGTTGTGTGGGGCCTGGATGTGTTAAGAGACCTGTGGTTTCAGTTCATTATTTCATGACAGCTAGAGACTGAGTTTGAACGAATGGGGACTTTGGTGTCCTTTCCTAGCGCTACCTTGCACA
>NC_092238.1:54882621-54941166 GCF_036320965.1 Panulirus ornatus | reverse complement strand
ATATATATATATATATATATATATATATATATATATATATATATATATATATATATATATATATATATATATACATATATATATATATATATATATATATATATATATATATATATATATATATATATATTGTTACGACACGTGGGTGCCCACATGTTCGTATATTAATAAGTATGTGTGTATCTCTGTGTATAGTGTAAGAGCTATTCCATGTTAGGGCGAGGGCCAAGGCCTTCGCTCCATTATTGGGTCGGATTTCACTCCCATAGGCAAACACATTAATTTCTGAGGCCTTCTTCATACCTTCGAGAAGGAAACCAGATGGCCACGCCGGGCCATCAATCCAGCTACTCGACGCTCGGGCCTCCTGACCCAGGGCACTAGGTCAAATTGGGGGTCAACCTACGGCCTCCCATACAGTGTCGTCGCTGTCAGGACAAGAGAAGGAGGGGACAACCCGATGTGGGACGAACCTAACCTCCCTTTCAGCCAGTCAGCTGGTTCACGGATACCACCTTCTCCAATCACCGATGTACCAGTGGCCCTCCAGCCAAGTAGGAGTGGCACTTGGAGCCACCCTCCTCCAATCCTCGGTGGGCCTTAGGCCCATGACCAATCAAAGGTGGCACCATAGGGTAACAAGGTGGGTCGAGGCGTGGCTAGCTGTTCTTACCCTGCTGGTCCTTCAGTTAAAAGGCTCAGACGATCGTCTGGGACTCGATTCCTTCAGCAGACTCGAGCCCGCCAGCAAAGTGTAATGTGAGCTTTCCCTGTCTCGAACCCTCTAGCCACCGCTGCCCCAGTTTGTAAGATGTTTACTGTGTCACGATAGGTAGCTAAGTGTTACGATGTTGTTTACTGTGTCACGTCAGGTCTATCTAAGTGTAATGTTATCGAACAAATCGTTATAGAGGAAAGAGACCTCCTGGCTTGAAATCTTACCTGGAATGTTAACTAGTGTTAAATGTTAAATGCCTGATTTATGTGTTTATCTTTGTACACCTGCATTCTTTCATTATAAGTACACTTAATGTAGTGCTGGTCTTTTAATTCAATCCCATAACCTTCTGATCGTGTTATCCCGTTGTGAAACGTAACGAAGCTAGCGTCCTTGCAGGAAGACGAGGACCAATAGATTACTCGTAACATATAAACTGGCGACCTTGTCGGAATATATTATATTTGATTTCGTAACAATATATATATATATATATATATATATATATATATATATATATATATATATATATATATATATATATATATATATATATATATATATATATATATATATATATTTTTTTTTTTTTTTTGCTTTGTCGCTGTCTCCTGCGTTTGCGAGGTAGCGCAAGGAAACAGACGAAAGAAATGGCCCAACCCACCCCCATACACATGTATATACATACGTCCACACACGCAAAATATACACACCTACACAGCTTTCCATGGTTTACCCCAGACGCTTCACATGCCTTGATTCAATCCACTGACAGCACGTCAACCCCGGTATACCACATCGCTCCAATTCACTCTATTCCTTGCCCTCCTTTCAGCCTCCTGCATGTTCAGGCCCCGATCACAAAAAATCTTTTTCACTCCATCTTTCCACTTCCAATTTGGTCTCCCTCTTCTCCTCGTTCCCTCCACCTCCGACACATATATTCTCTTGGTCAATCTTTCCTCACTCATTCTCTCCATGTGCCCGAACCACTTCAAAACAACCTCTTCTGCTCTCTCAACCACGCTCTTTTTATTTCCACACATCTCTCTTACCCTTACGTTACTCACTCGATCAAACCACCTCACACCACACATTGTCCTCAAACATCTCATTTCCAGCACATCCATCCTCCTGCGCACAACTCTATCCATAGCCCACGCCTCGCAACCATACAACATTGTTGGAACCACTATTCCTTCAAACATACCCATTTTTGCTTTCCGAGATAATGTTCTCGACTTCCACACATTCTTCAAGGCCCCCAGGATTTTCGCCCCCTCCCCCACCCTATGATCCACTTCCGCTTCCATGGTTCCATCCGCTGCCAGATCCACTCCCAGATATCTAAAACACTTCACTTCCTCCAGTTTTTCTCCATTCAAACTCACCTCCCAATTGACTTGACCCTCAACCCTACAGTACCTAATAACCTTGCTCTTATTCACTTTTACTCTTAACTTTCTTTTTCCACACACTTTTCCAAACTCAGTCACCAGCTTCTGCAGTTTCTCACATGAATCAGCCACCAGCGCTGTATCATCAGCGAACAACAACTGACTCACTTCCCAAGCTCTCTCATCCCCAACAGACTTCATACTTGCCCCTCTTTCCAAAACTCTTGCATTTACCTCCCTAACATATATATCATATATATCATACAAACCTCCAACAGCCAGCATCGAACTCTGGACCCCTTTGCTACAGGCGGGAATTTTACCGATAGGCTATGGTCCTGGCTAATAGGAAATATCTATTCGATTACTATGTAATCGAAAACCCTTCGTCTCACGTTGGTGAGCAACGGGGTCTACACCGTGTATTTCCCAACAGGAGCACATAGCCAGCAGATAGTATTTTTACTACCGCAAGTTTCTCTTTCCCATATGTTACTTTCTCTATGAAATCACCTCAAGCAACATAATGTCCTTAAACACCTCATTTCTAGCACATCCACCCTCCTCCGCATAACCCTATCTTTAGCCTATGCCATATAAGTATATAACATTGTTGGAACCACTATTCCTTCAAATATATTTCTTTTTGCTTTTCGAGATAACGTTCTCGCCTTCCACACATTATTCAACGTTCCCAGACCCTTCACCCTCTCCCCTACCCTGTTACTCACTTCCACCTCCACGGTTCAATCAGCTGCTATATTTACTCTCAGATATCAAAAAAACTTCACTTCCTCCAGTTTTTCTTCACTTTAGCTGTCCTGTGCAATGCACCGAAACCACAGCTCCCTTTCCACATCCAGGCCTCACATGCCATACTATCGTTTACCCCAGACGTTTCACATGCCCTGGTTCAGTCCATTGACAGTACGTCGACCCGGGTGTACCACATTGTTTCATTTTGCTCTATTTTTTGCACGTCTTTCAACCTCCTGTATGTTCATGCCCCGATCACTCAAAATCTTTTTCACTCCATCCTTCCGCATCCAAATTGGTCTCCCGCGTTTCTTTGCTCCCTCCACCTTTGACACATATATCTTTTTTGTGAATCTTTCTTTTCTCATTATCTCCTTATATCCAAACCATTTCAACACACATTCTGCTATCTCAACCAAAACTCTTTTTATTTCCACGTATCTCTCTTACCCTTTCATAGGTACTCGATCAAACCACCTCACACCACATATTGGACTGAAATATTTCATTTCGAACACATCCATCCTCCTCCGTACAGCTTATGTATAGCCCATGCCTCACAACTATAATTTTTGTTGGAACTACTATTCTTGAAACATACCCTTTTTGCTCTCTGCGATAACGTTTGCTCCTTCCAGACATTCTTCATCGCTTCCCGAACCCTCGCCCCCTTTCCCACTCTGTGACTTGTTTCAGCTTCCATGGTTCCTTCGCTGTTGAATCCACTCCCAGATATCTAAACCGCTTCACTTCCTCTGATTTTTCTCTATTCAAACTTACAGCCCAATCAAGTTGTCGCTCAACCCTACTAAACCTAATAACCTTACTCTTATTCACATTTACTCTCAACTTTCTCCTTTCATATACTTTTCCAAACTCAATTACCAACTTCTGCAGTTTCTCACTCGAATCATCCAACGGAGCTGTATCATCAGCGAACAACAGCTGACTCACTTTCCAGGCCCTCTCATCCCCAACAGACTACATCCTCGCCCCTCTCTTTAAAACCATTGCATTTACCCCCTAACCATCCTATCGATGAGCAAATTAAACAACCATAGAGACATCACACACCCCTGCCGCAGATCGATCTTCACTGGGAACCAGTCACTCTCCTATCTTCCCACTCGTACACATGCATTATATCCATGGTAATAACTTTTCACTGCTTCTGTCAGCTTACTTCCCGCACCATATACTTCTCAAGCTTTCGATCTGATCTTGTTTCTTTTTTTTTCCTTAAGTATCAAAGAACGTTCTCCCTTATCGTACTTTTCGTTTTTCTTCTTTTTCATTCTTCACTTAAAATTAACTATTGTGTACGGAAGGTATTTTAGAATGTGGTAAACTCCAGGGTTGGAGTGATTCTAATAGTAATTCAATTGAAATGTAATGAATTACAGAAATATTGTAATCTTAATTGTCATTGAAATCTAACGTAAAATCTAAGTAATTAATACACATTGTAATTAAGTGATTAATTAATATCAATGTAATTGTAATTGTGTAAGGGTAGAAAAGTGGCACAGGTAACCTTATAAAAACAAAAGTGGGCAAACGGTAGTTTTAAGGTCCCGGCGGTAGCTGTAGCGATACTGGTCCAAAAAATAATGCGTTATCGGTGGCGGTATAATCTATGATAAGTACAGCCGGTAGCGGCAGTGGCGCTCGCTAGCAGTACTTTTATACTATTAACCATTTGAGTCCACCCTATTGATCCCTTGGCCCTACCCAAACAAAAATATCAGTAAGGTGAAAAATGGAATTTATCTTGTGTCCCAGAGAGAGCAGAGGAGTAAGAAAATCATACCAGCCTTATAGGAGCTTGTGATTGTCCTCGACCCTTTTCACAAGGCCATAGAAGTTGTGGAGGGGCAGAAGAAGGTGACCATATCTGCTATGGGACCAGTGATTCAGGGATTTCAACACTCACTGGAGAATCTAATTCATGATCATAACACCCACTTAAAATAGTGTAAACATCTGGCTAAAGTCCTATTGGACTCTATGAAGAAGAGGTTGGATCCATTAATATAAATAAGAGATGTTCAGGTAGCCGTTTTTTGGATCCTTGGCTCAAACTGTACTGGCTTCCATTGCAAGAGCAGAAGGACCAAGTACTGGTACATGTCAAGGAAAAGAAAGTAACAAGGATGATCTAACAGAAGGATTATCTGAATCTAAAAGACCCAGACTTATCTCCTTCATACGAAAATGTTCAACGAATTTCCAAAATCAACGGGGATCTGAGGGAAGCACAGTGTCAGTGAGTCTTTTGTTGAAGCAATATGATGTAGAGGAAGCAACTCTGTCATTTTCAAGCGATCCATTGCTATACTGGAAAGAAGTGTCCACCGAAGAACCTTGCAAGAGACCCAGTGATTTGGTGCGCTGCTACGTCTGGTACAACACAGCGAGTTGTCAGCATTCCCGGAAATTCTTTCACTGCTAACAGAGCTCAACTTAGTGTCACTTCTTTCCGTTCAGTGTTATTGATAAAGTGCAATGGTGATGTTTTTGAAAAGCTACCAGCTTTTTAGTTATCATCTGCAACTTCTACTAAAATGAAATCTCTATTTTTGTTCTCAAAATAGTTTTTGACACTTGTTTGGAAATAAGGATAGCCTTGTAATGCAAAAATAGTTTGATTTCTTTAACGAAAATGATGTTCTACCAAATTTTGGAAATTGTAATCATAATTGTACTTATGACTGATTTTGTTTTGTGGTAATTGAAATTGTAATGTAAGAAATTGAAAGTATTCGTGATTGTAGCTGTAATTTAATTTTCTAAGCGTAATTGCACCAACCCTGGTAAACACCTTCCTTCCAGTAAAGGAAATTGAAAACTTTTTGTCTAATACCTGATTCTCTCTCCCAGTATTCCAACACTTTTGTTGTTTTCTCAACACTATCAAGGTGTTTTGATTTCCCTCCTTTCTCTTCCAGTGATTTTATTCTTTTATTTATTGTTTCATTTATTTCCGATTTGAAATCATATCAAACTAATGAGAGAGAGAGAGAGAGAGAGAGAGAGAGAGAGAGAGAGAGAGAGAGAGAGAGAGAGAGAGAGAGAGAGAGAGAGAGAGAGAGAGAGAGAGAGAGAGAGAGAGAGAGAGAGAGAGAGAGAGAGAGTATTCTGCAACACTCTCCCTACAGAATCCGCCAAAGTTTCGTGGGCTCATGCGAAGTGCTTCAAGCAACATAGACTTCGATGTTGACATTAACCAGAGCTGGTTATCCTTGGCTAAGACTGAGACCTTCGCCTCACCGCAACTTCCAGAACAGCAAAGTTTACTTCATATACCTTACCTAATGCAGTGTGAAGGTAACCTTCATTATATACAAGCACTTACATGCACGATATTAATAGCCTACTGTATCCTCCATACTACGAACAACAATTGAATAACTCCTATCATGATCAGCCGCACTCAGTTCCTACTATTGATGAATTACTGACTTTTTCTTATCATGTGCTACCACTTTAATGCTCGCTATAGATAACAGCCAACCGATCCTCCCTTATCTGCTACAACACCTAAGATGCCCCTTATATTCATGATCCTCAATAAATCTATCATCAAAATCACACTTATTGTATCTTCATTAACGAATAAAGCACCTAAGGTACCCCTGTACGATCCCTATATACCCACTACTAAAACTACTTAAAACAAAACGGCAATGCCCTTACCAGTTGCATCAACTGAGAAATAGAACCTGTTATATATGAGCCCCTTAGGAAACATACTGGATGACAGCACATGGCGTTCCCTCAACAGCTGCAACACCTAAAGATAATGTCTGTTACACATCAATTTATAAATGCCACTTATTAGACACAACTTACTAATTTGCCCTTACTAAATGGAAGACTTATACTTTACCTAACAACATATTGAGTCCCTCCAATCAAATGCATCGCCTAGAATACGGTATATACGCATTAAATATTCACAATTGCTGACAAATTACTTTAACTTTAATTACCATAATTAATTCCTAGCACTACCAACCCAGTTCGGTACCCAAATTAGCATGATCAATACCAAGGCCCACCTAATCAGTTGAGTACACATTTTCCGTACTGGTTTCAATACCTTAAGCCTCCCATAAATAACAGTACACCTGTAAAATCCTTTGCCCATAACAATCCAGTAATTCCAGGTATCACTGTCACACATTCATTAATATATCCTCCGACTCTTCCAAGTATTTCTTGGCCACTAACACCACCCACACTGCTGCCCTAGTCTCCTCCTCCAATATAGGGTTCCTGGAAGACGGGTCGGCTGGACTGTAGCCATGGTAAAGTGATATAAAAAAACATCAGTAGCGTCAAGACTTCTGAGGCCGTGGCTGACGACGTTGATGACAAGGAGGAAGAGGATGATGAAGGGTTGCGAAGGGAGGAAGATGACGGGGAAATGTGAATCAAGATAATGAAATGAGGGAAGAATGTGGAGAGAAAATGATGATGAAGTACAAGCAGAGATGACAGTGAAGAGAGGAGAGGTTGAATAGAAGGATGGTGATGGTAGTGACACATTAGTCCAGATGATTGTGGTGATGGAAGAGAGGGGTTTAGAAGGTAATGACAGTGACACAAGCTCAGAAGACGCGAGGGAAATGCTTTAGAAAGATGATGTTAGTGACATTAAAGCAAAAATGATGTTGTTGAGGAAGAGAGAACGAAAGGAATATATTGTAGGTGATAGAATGCAAGTCCTCAACTTTTTTTCGGCTGTATGAGGACAAAACTTTATATTCGTATATTTGCTTTTGTCATTTGTTACACGATTACTGAGCATAAACGATGCTTCCGATCACCGATTAGTGACTAAAAGATTAGCCGACAAGCTCATAAAGGTTGCGGATTCTTGAGTCAGACGATCAGTGAGGTACACTGCATTTTTTTTTTAATCAGAACAAAATGTTAGATGACAAACAAATTTACATTCATGTATGACAAAGAAAAACATTAAGACTAAGAAATACCTCAACTCAAGGAATACAAAGGTTATCAAACAAAGGAAAGAAGTGCTTGATTTGATTTGAGGATTCCATCAGTGAAGGAGATGTAATTGTTGATCTGAAGATCTAATATCTATGACGCTCTAAGATAACAGGCTGATGATCAATACTGTTAGAAGGATCTCCTCCCCTAACTGTTACTATGAAAGTGATCTTAACTGTATCACGTACGCCGTCGATTCAAGATATGATTTCAGTAGTCGTATGCTTAACAAGGAAAAAAAAATTAGGGTGTTCTCTATTTTCTTACCACAATCTTCAAACGTTGCCATAAAACAGATATCACACTGTCTTACTGGTCAGAGAGTAAGGCCCACAGTCGTCTGCACTCATTGTTCAGATCGCTTGATTACTGTTACATTGCTCTAAAGCAATTCGTTTATTTGACAAGATTTATTGATCTCTTTAGGGGTCGCGTTTTAGTGAAACATTGCGAAAAATATAATGGCGAAAATATTCCCACCAGACCTCTTTTGGTGTGTCTTTGTTTTGCTTTTCTTCGTTCAAGTAGGATTAGTCTCATATCTTGTTCTGACGCGTTAGTATCTTCACGTGACACTGTCCTGATGCATCCTTATCCTGACGTGTCAGTATCCTCACGTGACACTGTCCTGATGCATCCCTATCCTGACGTGTCAGTATCCTCACGTGACACTGTCCTGATGCATCCTTATCCTGACGTGTCAGTATCTTCACGTGACACTGTCCTGATGCATCCCTATCCTGACGTGTCAGTATCCTCACGTGACACTGTCCTGATGCATCCTTATCCTGACGTGTCAGTATCCTCACGTGACACTGTCCTGATGCATCCCTATCCTGACGTGTCAGTATCCTCAAGTGACACTATCCTGATGCATGTCTATCCTGACGCATCAGTATTCTCACGTGTCACTCTTGTAACAATCAGATATAAGGTTTTAAGCTAGGTCATGATACCCAAGAGTCTTACTATTGTGCTCTAAGATCGCACCTTCGTGTTTAGTGGTCGCATTATCCTGCTCAAGGAACAGTACTACTCTCCTTTAGGATAGTTCCCTCCTACTCAAGGACTGCACCCTGGTGCTCAAGGATCGTTCCGTCGTGCTTAACAGACCGAGTTATACCTACAGAGATACATGCACTTAACAGTGGATGCAAACTCTCGCCGCGTCGTAGGTGGCACACATAATGGAAATATATTGTTCTTTGGTTGTTGTTAGCCTTACTTACGTAAGCACTTTCCAAAGACACTCATGGCGAAGATCAACTTAGTGACGTGAAGCTTCAGCTCCGTAAACAGAACAGTAACTGATTGTAGTGATGTGGTGTGTGCGTGAGTTATATGATTAAGTGGTGTGGGTGCATTTGATGTGGTTTTGTGGTATGATATGCACATCATGTGTTTGTGTGGTTGTGTGCACGTGTTTTTTTTTTTGTGTGTGTGTGCTTGCCTGTGACATGCCAGTGTTGTAGTGTATGCGTGATATGGCTGTGTGGTATGATTTCTTCGTAATGTGTGCACGTCATGTGGTTGTTTTGTGTGTACGTGTGATCGTTCTGTAGTGCGTGTAAATTTCGTGTAGTGGCATTGTGTACATGATATGGCTCTTTGGTAGTGTGTACGTGATGTGATGTGTGGTGTTGTGTACATGATGTTGTATGTCTTTAGGGATGTGGCTGTATAGTTGTGTGTACGTAACGTACATGTGTACGATGTGCAAGTGACGAGGTTATGTGGTGTTTACACTTAATGTGGTTGTGCGGTGTGTGTGTAAATCAATAGTTTTGGTAGCTTGCATATGTAATGAAATTTTACAGAGGTGTGTAGGCGACGTGGTTGCATAGGATGTGTTCATGTGTGGTGCTTGCACGTGATGGAGTTGTGAGTTGTGTACGTGATGTGGTTGTGCAGTGTAAGATCCTGATATGCTTGTGTGTTGTGTGCACGTGATGTGGTTGTGCACTGAGTGTCCGCGATGCAGTTGGTTGTGAGGGGTCTGTGTACGTGATGTGGTTATGTGGTATACGTACGAGATGTGGATATGTAATTCAGTTACATTATGTGGTTGTGTGTACGTTATATGTCTGTGTGTACGTGATGTTATAGCGTGGTGTGAAAGAGATATGGATGTTCCCTAACATCTTGGATGTTAAATTGAGATCATCCAAAACCAGGACTATAACGTAGAGCTCGTCCGTTTCTGTCAAAGTTTCATTCCTCCGGAACTTTCCGAGGAGCAAGTGATTTGGAGACAGCAGGCAAGGATTTCGCTACCTGAATTTTTGCCTCTTTCATTGTTTCGGATTAAACTTACCTGCGCTTGCATTTTATTCACTACCTGTCCATTTGGCGCTGATAGTACATCACCAAACCTTACGTCAATAAGTCACAAAATATTTTCCTCTTTTAGTAATGGACTTTGATTTGAGAGATGAGTTGTATCCTAAATTGTAAAAATGGTTACAAAAATTTCTTTTAAAGTCTTTGCCATGTTTTTGTTGTCTTGAATCAAGTCACCATTATCAATGATCCAACTGACGAGAACGACTCTCTTGCCTCTGACATATCCATGAACACTCTAAAGTTTCTTTTGCTATTTTCAGCAATATACGCTGCATACTAAAGTTTATTTTAAAGTACGTAACTTAATTTCCCCGCGCATATTTGTAATGTTAGTTATTGATCTCTTTGAGTTTCTTATGTCATTCTTTAACCTTTTTGGACTGTCTTTGCAAAAATAATGTCAATTACACGTTGACAAGTTTTATTGAAGCTGTAGCAAGTTAAAACCATATAGTTTTCATTAACGATGTCATCTTAAGTTTGCTTGTAAAGAGCAATACGAAAACCTTTAAACGTTACAAGTTCTAAAATCTGACATTTTGCCGCAATTCTTCTGTTGACCAACGCTGCAGGCAATGTTGACCAGCGCTGCAGCCAATGCTGAAAGTTAACCAAGAAGTAATTTGCTGGAGATCACTTGTACCGATTTTTTCTCCAGATTCAACATTACTATAGAGATACTCATTTGTAGCTAGAACTAAAGGCAATATGTTCTCATCGCGAGTACGTTTGTCAACTAATTGTATTAGGGCAGTATTATGCAAATTTAGATAGAGCTCACGCCCCGAGCAAATGAAGAGGGATTCTCCCCACTGAGATAATGGTATGTTAAAATATCCTACGAAGTTCGAATGGTGTTCATTACATTTTTTTCTGCTATTTGATTTTAAAGTGTTTCGTCTAGCTTAGATGAGGGCCTGCAAACTTATTCTGTTATTGTTATTTCTACAAACTTATTTTTGACTTCTACGAACACTGAGTCAACTCTATCAACAGATACAATATTTTTCATCATAATATCAAAGTCAGCTTTAACGAAGAGCCTGACGCACCGCCACTTTTATATTCCTATCAGTGCTACATAGAGTGTACTCAGAAACGTCACGTTAAACAAGGAAATCTCCGTCTTAAAAATCTCATTGACAGAAAATTCTGAAATACCAATTATATCATAAATTCATTCATCTGAACAAATCTTTAGCATGCATGTAAAATTTACCTGGATCATGGGCCAAGGACCTCTGGTATTCTGTTATAGTTTCTTTTGCTGTACCAAAGTTTTCCATGCACTGAGGTCTCTATGAGTCACTATATATAATGGGGCCTGTGTGCGTCCCTACACACAATGAGGCCTGTGTGAGTCACTACATACGATGAAGCCTGTTTGAGTTACTACATACTATGAGGCCTGTAAGAATCACTACATACACTGAGGCCTGCGCGAGTCACTGCATACAGTGAGGCCTGTGTTAGATACTATATACAATGAGGTCTGTGTGAGTCACTACATACACTGTGGCCTGTGTGAGTCATTACATTCACTGATGTCTGTGTGAGTCACTACTTATACTGAGATCTAAGTCACTACATACACTGACGCCTGTGTGAGTCACTACATACACTGAGGTCTGTGTGCGTCACCAAATACACTAAGGCCTGTGTGAGTCACTACATATACTGAGGCCTGTATGAGTCACTACATACACTGAGGCCTGTGTGACTCACTACATACACTGGGGTATGTGTGGGTCTCTACATACACTGAGGCCTTTGTGATTCAATACATACTCTGAGGCCTGTGTGAGCCACTACATACAATGAGGCCTGGTCAGTCGCTACGTCCACTGAGGTCTCTATGAGTCACTATATATAATGAGCCTGTGTGAGTCACTACATAAAATGAGGCCTGTGTGAGTCACTACATACGATGAAGCCTGTGTGAGTAACTCCATACCACGATGCCTGTAAGAATCACTACATACACTGAGGCCTGCGTTAGTCACTACATACAATGAGGCCTGCGTGAGCCACTATATACACTGAGACCTGTGTGCGTCACTACATACACTGGGACCTCTGTGAGTCACTGAGGTGTTTGTGAGTCAGAAACACACACTGAGGTCTGTTTGAGTCTCTATATACACTGAGGCCTGTGTGAGTCATTACATAAACTGAAGCCTGTGCAAGTCACTACATACAATCATGTCAGTGTGAGTCATAGCATATACTGATGCATGTGTGAGTCACTACATATACTGAGGACTGTGTGAGTCACTACATACACTGAGGCCTGTCTGAATCACTATATATGCTGAGGTCTGTGTGAGGCACTACATAAACTAAGGCCTGTGTTAGTCACTACATATAATGAGGCTTGTGCGAATCATTACAGACACAGGCCTGTGTGAGTCACTAAACACGATGAGGTCTGTGTCACTACGTACACTGATGTCTGTGCGAGTCACTAGATACACTGAGATCTGTGTGAATCGTTACAAACGCTGATGGCTGAGTGATTCGCTACTACACTTAGGCCTGTGTGAGTCACTACATACACTGAGGCCGGTGTGAGTCACTAGATACGCTGAGGCCTATGTGAGTCACTACATACACTGAGGTATGTGTGAGTCACTACATACATTGAGGCCCGTGTGAGTCACTACATACAATGAGGCCTGTGTAACTCAACACATACACTGAGACCTGTGTGAGTCACTACATACATTGAAGTCTGTGGGAATCACAACATACACTGAGGTCTGTGTGAGTCAATATATACACTGAGGCCTGTGTGAGTCATTACATACACTAAGGCATGTGTAAGTCACTACATACAATGATGTGTGTGTGTGAGTCATTACATGCACTGAGACGTTGTGAGTCACTACATACACTGAAGCCTGTGTGAATAACTGTATACGCTTAGGTCTGTGTGAGTCACTACATAAACTGAGGTCTGTTTGAGTCACTACATATAATGAGGCCTGTGTGAATCATAAGAGACACATTCCTGTGTGAGTCACTACATATAATGAGGCCCTTGTGAATCATTAGAGACACATGCCTGTGTGAGTCACCAAATACGCTGAGGTCTGTGTGAGTCATTACATACACTAAGGCCTGAGTGAGCCACTACATATATTGAAGTCTATGTGAGTCACTACATACACTGAGGCCTGTGTGAGTCAGAACATACACTGAAGTATGTGTGGATCTCAACATACACTGAGGCCTTTGTGAGTCACTACATACACTTAGGCCTGTGTGAGCCACTACATACAATGAGGGGTGTGCCAGTCACTACGTACACTGAGGTCTCTATGAGTCATTATATAGAATGGAGCCTGCGTGAATCACTACATACACTGAGGCCTGTGTGAGTCTCTACATACGATGAAGCTTGTGTGAGTAACTACATTCAATGAGGCCTGTAAAAATCATTACATCCACTGAGGCCTGCGTGAGTCACGACATACAGTGAGTCCAGTGTGAGTCACTATACAATGAGGTCTGTGTGAGTCACTACATACACTGTGGCCTGTGAGTCACTACATTCACCGAGGCCTGTGTGAGTCACTACATACACTGAGGTCTGAGTCACTACATACACTGACGCCTGTGTGAGTCACTACATACACTGAGGGCTGTGTGAGTCACTACATACACTGACGCCTTTGTGAGAAACTACATGCACTGAAGCCTGTGAGTCACTACATTCAATTAGATCTGTGTGAGTCACTACACTCACTGAGGCCTGTGTGAGTCACTACTTACACTGGGTCCTGTGTGAGTCACTGCATACAAAGAGGTCTATCAATTCACTACATACACTGAGACCTGTGTAACTCACTACATACACTGAGACCTCTGTGAGTCACTACAAACACTGGGGTGTTTGTGAGTCACAACATACACTGAGGTCTGCTTGAGTCAATATATACACTGAGGCCTGTGTGAGTCATTACATAAACTGAAGCTTGTGCAAGACACTACATACAATGCTGTCTGTGTGAGTCATAACATACACTGAGGTATGTGTGAGTCAACACATATACTGAGTACTCTGTTCGTCAATACATACACTGAGGCCTGTCTGAATCACTATGTATGCTGAGGTCTATGTGAGTCACTACATAAACAGGCCTGTGTTAGTCACTACATATAATGAGGTCTGTGTGAATCATTACAGACACTGAGGACTGTGTGAGTTATTACATAAACTGAAGCTTGTGCAAGTCACTACATACAATGATGTCTGTGTAAGTCATAACATACACTGAGGTATGTGTGAGTCACCACATATACTGAGTACTCTGTTAGTCAATACATACACTGAGGCCTGTCTGAATCACTATGTATGCTGAGGTCTATGTGAGTCACTACATAAACAGGCCTGTGTTAGTCACTACATATAATGAGGCCTGTGTGTATCATTACAGACACAGGACTGTGTGAGTCACTAAACACGCTAAGGTCTGTGTGAGTCACTACATACATTGATCTCTGTGTGAGTCACTACATACACTGAGATCTGTGTGAATCATTACAAACGCTGAGGGCTGTGTGAGTCACTACATACTCTTAGGCCTGTGAGAACCACTACATACACTGAGGCCGATGTGTGTCACTACATACTCTGAGGCCTATTTCGATCACTACATACACTGAGGTATGTGTGAGTCAATACATAGAGTGAAGCCTGTGTGAGTCACTACATACACTGAGGCCTGTGTGAGTCACTATATGCACTAACTTTTCTATGAGTCGCTATATATAATGGGGCCTGCGTGAGTCACTACATACACTGAGGCCTGTGTAAGTCACTACATATACTGAGGCTTGTGTGAGTAACTATACAATGAGGCCTGTGTGAGTCACTTCATACACTGAGGCCTGTGTGAGTCACTACATTCACTGAGAACTGTGTGAATCATTACACACAATGAGATCTGTGTTAGTCACTCCATACACTGAAGTCAGCTTGAGTCACTACATACATTGACGCCTGAGTCACTACATATCCTGAGGTTTGAGTGAGTCACTACATACAATGAGGTCTGTGTAAGTCACTACATACAATGAGGCCTGTTTGAGTAACTATATACACTGAAACCTTAGTGAATCACTACATTCAATGAGCTTCCTGTGAGTCACTACATACACTGATGCCTGTGTGAGCTACTAAATACATTGAGGCCTGTGTGATTCACTACATACAATGAGGTCTGCGTAAATCGCTACATACACTGAAAAGTCTTTGAGTCACTACATACATTGAAGTCTGTGTGAATCACAACATACACTGAGGTCTGCTTAAGTCAATATATACATTGAGGCCTGTGTGAATCATTACATATACTAAGGCCTGTGTAAGTCACTACATACAATGATTTCTGTGTGAGTCATTACATACACTGAGGCGTGTGTGAGTCTTTACATATACTGAGGCCTGTGTGAGTAACTGCATACACTGAGGCCTGTGTGAATCACTATATACGCTTAGGTCTCTTTGAGTCACTACATAAACTGAGGTCTGTTTGAGTCACTACATATAATGAGGCCTGTGTGAATCATTGGAGACACATTCCTGTGTGAGTCACTGAATGCGCTGAGGTCTGTGTGAGTCACTACATACACTGAGGCCTGTATGAGTCACTACATACACTGAGGCCTTTGTGTGTCACTATATACACTGAGGCCTGTGTGGACCACTACTTACAATGAGGTCTGTGCCAGTCACTACGTGCATTGAGGTATCTATGAGTCACTATGTATAACGGGGCCTGTGTGAGTCAATACATATGATGAAGCTTGTGTGAGTAACTACATACAATGAGGCCTGTAAGAATCACAACATACACTGAGGCCTGCGTGAGTCACTACATACAGTGAGACCTGTGTGAGTCACTATATACAATGAGGTCTGTGCGAGCCACTACATGCACTGTCGCCTGTCTGAGTCACTACATTCACCGAGGCCTATGTGAGTCACTTCATACACTTAGGTCTGAGTCACTATATACACTGACGCGTGTGTGAGTCAGTACATACACTGAGGCCTGTCACTACATATACTGAGGCCTTTGTGAGAAACTACATACAATGATGACTGTGAGTCACTACATTCAATTGGGTCTGTGTGAGTCACTACATACACTGAGGCATGTGTGAGTCACTACATACACTAGGGCCTGTGAGTCACTAACTACAATGAGCTCTGTTTGATTCACTACATATACTGAGACCTCTGTGAGTCACTACAAACACTGAGTTGTTTGTGAGTCACAACACACACTGAGCTCTGTTTGAGTCACTATATGCACTGAGGCCTGTGTGAGTCATTACCTAAAGTGAAGCCTGTATAAGTCACTACATGCAGTGATGTCTGTGTGAGTCATAACATACACTGAGGCATGTGTGAGTCACCACATATACTGAGGACTGTATGAGTCAGTACATACACTAAGGCCTGTTTGAATCAATATATATGCTGAGGTCTGTGTGAGTCACGAGATACACTGAGATCTGTGTGAATCATTACAAACGCTGAGGGCTGTGTGAGTCACTACATACACTGAGGCCTGTGTAAGTCACTACACACAATAATATCTATGTGAGTCACTACATACACTGAAGTCTGTTTGAGTCACTACATACACTGACGCCTGAGTGAGTCACTACATATCCTGAGGTCTGTGTGAGTCACAACATACAATGAGGTCTGTGTGAGTCACTATATTCACTGAGGCCTGTGTGAGTAACTATATATATACTGAAGCCTTTGTGAGTCACTATATTCAATGAACTTTCTGTGAGTCACTACATAAACTGAGGCCTGTGTGAGTCACTACATACATTGAGGCCTGTGTGAGTCACTACATACAATAAGGTCTGTGTAACTCACTACATACACTGAGAGATGTGTGAGTCACAACATACATTGAAATCTGTGTGAATCAAAAGATACACTGAAGTCTGTGTTAGTCAATATATACACTGAGGCCTGTGTGAATCATTACATACACTAAGGCTTGTATAAGTCACTACATACAATGATGTCTGTGTGAGACATTACATACACTGAGGCGTGTGTGAGTCACTACATATACTGAGGCATGTGTAAGTAACTACATACAATGAGGCCTGTGTGATTCACTATATACGCTTAGGTCTGTGTGAGTCAATATATAAACTGAGGTCTGTTTGAATCACTACATATGATGAGGCCTGTGTGAATCATTAAAGACACATGCCTGTGTGAGGCACTAAATACGCTGAGGTCTGTATGACTGTGTGACTCACTACATAAACTGAGGTCTGTGTGAATCACTACATACACTGAGGCCTGTGTGAGTTAATACATACACTGAGGTCAGTGTGAATCGCTACTTACGCAGAGGCCTGTGTGAGTCACTACATACACTGAGGTCTGTGTGAGTCACTACATACAGTCAGGTCTCTATGAGTCACTACATACACTAACGTCTGTGTGAGTCACTATATACAATGAAGTCTGTGTAAGTTACTACATACATTGAGTGTTGTATGAGTCACTACATACACTGAGGTCTGTGAGAGTCACTACATACACTGAGGCTTGTGCGAGTCACTACATACACTGAGGTCTGTGTGAGTCATTACATACAATGAGGGCTGTGTGAGTCACTTTATACACTGAGAACTGTGACGAATTACATACAATGTGGCCTGTTTGAGTCACATACACTGAGGTCTATATGAGTTACTGCATACACTGAGGCCTGTGTGAGTCACTATATATACTGAGGCCTGTGGGAGTCATTACATATAATGATGCCTAATTGGGTCACTACATAACCTGAGGACTGTGTGAGTCACAACATACACTGAGTTCTGTGTGAGGCACTGCATACACTAATCTCTGTGTGAGTCACTACACACTCTGAAGTCAGTGTGAGCCATTTCATACAGTGAGATCTGTGTGAGAAACTACATACATTGAGGCCAGTGTGAGTCACAATATACACTTAGGTCTGTATGAGTCACTACATACACTGAGGACTGTGTAAATCACTACAAACACAGAAGCCTGTATGAGTCACTACATACATTGAGCCTTGTGTGAGTCCCTACAAACACTGACGTCTCTGTGAGTCACTACATATGCTGGGGCCCGTTTGAGTCACTACATACACTGAGGTCTGTGTCAGTCAACGCAAACACTGAGGCCTGTGTGAGTCATTATATGTACTAAGGCCTGTGTGATTCAGTACATACACTGAGGTCTGTGTGAGTCACTACCTACACTCACGCCTGTTTGACCAACTACATACACTGAGGCATGTATGAGTCACTACATACAGTAAGGCGAGTGTGAGTGACTACATACACAGGGGCCTGTGTGAGTCACTACATATACTGAGGCCTGTAGGAGTCATTACATATACTGAGGCTTGTGTGAGTCACTCCATACGCTGAAGACTGAGTCACTGCATACACAGAGGAGTGTGTGAGTCACCACTTACACTGAGGCCTCTGTGAGTCACTACATACACTGAGGTCTGTGTAAGTCAATACATACACTGAGGCCTATGTCAGTCACTACATGCACTGAAGTCTCTTTGAGTCACTATATATAATGGGACCTGTGTAAGTCACTACATACACTGATGTCTGTGCAAGTCACTACAGACACTGAGGTCTGTGCAAGTCGCTACACACACTGAGGCTTTTGTGAGTCACTGCATGCACTAAAGCCTTTGTGAGTAACTACATACAATGAGGCCTGTGTGAGTCACTACATACAAGGAGGCCTCTGTGAGTCACTAAATACAATGAAAAATATGTGAGTCACTTCATACACTGAGGCCTGTGTGAGTCACTATATACAGTGAGACCTTTGTGAGTGTCTACACACAATGAGATCTGTGTGAGTCGCTATATACACTGAAGTCAATTTGAGTCACTACATGCACTGACACCTGAGTGAGTCACTAAATATTCTGAGGTCTGTGTGAGTCACAACATACAATGATGTGTGTTTGAGTCACTACATACACTGAGGCATGTGTGAATCACTACATACAGTAAGGCGTGTGTGAGTTACTACATACAGTGAGGCCTGTGTGAGTCACTAAATATGCTGAGGCCTGTTCGAATCATTACATATACTGAAGCCTGTGTGAGTCACTCCAAATTCTGAAGATTGTGTGAGTCACTAAATACACTGAGGCCTGTGTGAGTCACTGCATATGCTGAGGTGTATATGAGTCACTACATACGCTGAGGTGTATTTGAGT
This sequence comes from Panulirus ornatus, assembly GCF_036320965.1. NCBI lineage: Eukaryota > Metazoa > Arthropoda > Malacostraca > Decapoda > Palinuridae > Panulirus > Panulirus ornatus. The sequence goes on along the minus strand of NC_092238.1, from coordinate 54,921,655 downwards.
CACTACATACACTGAGTTCTGTGTGAGGCACGACATACACTGACCAGTGTGTGAGTTACTACATACTCTGAGTTCTGTGTGATTCAATACATTCATTGAGATCTGTGTGAGTCACTACATACACTGAAGCCTCTGTGAGTCACAATATACACTTAGATCTGTGTGAGTCACTACATACACTGAGGTCTGTATGAATCACTACATACACTCATGCCTGTATGAGTCACTACATACAATGAGCCTTGTGCGAGTCTCTACATACACTGATGTCTCTGGAGTCACTACATATGCTGGGGCCCGTTTGAGTCACTACATACACTGAGGTCTGTGTCAGCCACTACAAACACTTAGGCCTGTGTGAGTCATTATATACACTAAGGCCTGTGTGATTCACTACATACACTGAGGTCTGTGTGAGTTATTACCTACACTCAGGCCTGTTTGACCAACTTCATGCACTGAGGCATGTGTGAGTCACTACATACAGTAAGGCGTGTGTGAGTAACTACATACAGTGAGGCCTGTGTGAGTCACTGCATATACTGAGGCCTGTGGGAGTCATTATATATACTGAGGCCTATGTGAGTCACTCCATACGCTGAAGACTGTTTGAGTCACTACATACGCCGAGGCCTATGTCAATCACTTCATACGCTTAAGTCTATGTGAGCTACTACATACACTGAGTTCTTTGTGAGGCACTACATGCACTGACTCGTGTGTGAGTCACTACATACTCTGAGGTCTGTGTTAGTCAATACATTCATTGAGTTCTGTGTGAGTCGCTACATACACTGAGGCCTGTGTGAGTCACAATATACACTTAGATCTGTGTGAGTCACTACATACACTGAGGTCTGTGTGAATCACTACATACACTGAGTCCTGTATGAGCCATTAGATACAATGTGACTTGTGTGAGTCTCTGCATACACTGATGTCCTTGTGAGTCTACATATGTTGGGGCCCGTTTGAGTCACTACAAACACTGAAGGCTGTGTCAGTCACTACAAACACTGAGGCCTGTGTGAGTCATTATATACACTATATACACTAAGGCCTGTGTGATTCACTACATACACTGAGGTCTGTGTGAGTCACTACCTACACTCACGCCTGTTTGACCAACTACATACACTGAGGCATGTATGAGTCACTACATACAGTAAGGCGTCTGTGAGTGACTACATACACTGGGGCCTGTTTGAGTCACTACATATACTGAGGCCTGTGGGAGTCATTACATATACTGAGGCTTGTGTGAGTCACTCCATACGCTGAAGACTGAGTCACTACATACACAGAGGTGTGTGTGAGTCACTTTTTACACTGAGGTCTCTCTGAGTCACTACATACACTGAGGTCTGTGTAAATCAATACATACACTAAAGCCTACGTCAGTCATTACATGCACTGAAGTCTCTTTGAGTCACTATATACAATGGGACCTATGTGAGTCACTACATACACTGATGTCTGTGCATGTCACTACAGACACTGAGGTCTGTGCAAGTCACTACACACACTGAGGCTTTTGTGAGTCACTACATACACTAAAGCCTTTGTAACTACATACAATGAGGCCTGTGTGAGTCACTACATACAAGGAGGCCTCTGTGAGTCACTACATACAATGAAACATGTGTGAGTCACTTCATACACAGAGGCCTGTGTGAGTCACTACATACAGTGAGACCTTTGTGAGTCTCTACACATAACGACATCTGTGTGAGTCACTGAAGTCAGTTTGAGTCAATATATACATTGACACCTGAGTGAGTCACTACATATTCTGAGGTCTGTGTGAGTCACAACATACAATGAGATATGTTTGAGTCACTACATACACTGAGGCATGTGTGAATCACTACATACAGTAAGGCGTGTGTGAGTTGCTACATACAGTGAGGCCTGTGTGAGTCACTACATATACTGAGGCCTGTTCGAATCATTACATATACTGAGGCTTGTGTGAGTCACTCCAAACTCTGAAGACTGTGTGAGTCACTAGATACACTGAGGCCTGTGTGAGTCACTACATACACTGAGGTCTATGTGAGTCACTACATACATTGTGTTCTGTGTGAGGCATTACATACACTGACCAGTGTGTGAGTTACTACAAACTCTGTGTTCTGAGTGAGTACATTCAGTGAGGTCTGTGTGAGTCACAACATACACTGAGGCCTCTGTGAGTCACAATATACACTTTGATTTGTGTGAGTCTCTACATAGCCTGAGGTCTGTGTGAATCTACATACACAGAGGCCCGTATGAGTCACTACATACAATGAGCCTTGAGTCTCTACATACACTGATGTCTCTGGAGTCACTACATATGCTGGGGCCCGTTTGAGTCACTACATACACTGAGGTCTGTGTCAGCCACTACAAACACTTAGGCCAGTGTGAGTCATTTTATACACACAGGCCTGTGTGATTCACTACATACACTGAGGTCTGTTTGAGTCATTACCTACACTCAGGCCTGTTTGACCAACTTCATACAGTGAGGCATGTGTGAGTTACAACATACAGTAAGGCGTGTGTGAGTTACTATATACACTGAGGCCTGTGTGAGTCACTGCATATACTGAGGCCTGTGGGAGTCATTACATATACTGAGGCCTATGTGAGTCACTCCATACGCTGAAGACTGTGTGAGTCACTACATACACTGAGGCCTGTGTGAGTCACTACATACGCTGAAGTCTATGTGAGTTACTACATACACTGAGTTCTGTGTGAGGCACTACATACACTGACCCGTGTGTGAGTCACTACACATTCTGAGGTCTGTGTTAGTCAATACATTCATTGAGTTCTGTGTGAGTCACTACATACACTGAGGCCTATGTGAGTCACAATATATACTTAGATCTGTGTGAGTCACTACATACACTGAGGTCTGTGTGAATCACTACATACACTGAGTCCTGTATGAGTCATTACATACAATGAGCCTTGTGTGAGTCTCTACATACACTGATGTCTTTGTGAATCACTACATATGCTGGGGCCCGTTTGAGTCACTACAAACACTGTCTGTGTCAGTCACTACAAACACTGAGGACTGTGTGAGTCATTATATGCACTAAGACCTGTGATATTCACTACATACACTGAGGTCTGTGTGAGTCACTACCTACACTCAGGCCTGTTTGACGAACTACATATACTGAGGCCTGTGTGAGTCACTACATACACTGAGGCCTGTGTGAGTGATTTCATACTATGAGGTCTGTATGAGTCACTACATACACTGAAGTTTCCCTGGATCATTCCATATACTTAGGTCTGTTTGAGTCAATACCTATATTGAAGCCTGAGTGAATCACTACATACACTGAAGCCTCTGTGAGTCAATACATACACTGAGGTTTTTGTAAGTAACTACATACACTGAGGCCTCTGAGTTACATATATTGAGGTCTGTGTGAGTCACTTCATACAATGAAGTCTCTGTGAGTCATGAAATACACTGAAGCCTATTTGAGTCAATACATACTCTTAGGTTGTGAGTAACTACATACTCTGAGGTCTGTGTGAGTAACTACATACACTGAGGCCTGTGTGATTCATTATATAGACTGAGGCCTGTGTAAGTCACTACATACACTGAGGTTTGTGTGAGTCACTATATGCTCTAAGGACTCTGAGTAACTATATACGCTTAGGTCTGCTTGAGTCAACAAACACTGGGTTCTTTGTGAGTCAGTACATACACTAAGGCTTGTGGGAGTCACTACATACACTGAGGCCTGTTTGAGTCACTACATACACTTATGCCTGTATGAGTCACTACATACGATGATATCTAAGTCACTACATACACTGAGGTTTCTTTGGATCATTACATGTACTGAGGTCTCTGCGAGTCACTATATACACTGAGGCCTGTAGGTCATTACATACAATGAGGCCTGTGTGATTCACTACATATATTAAGGCCTATATGAGTCACTACATACACTGAGGCATATGGGAGTCACTACAAACTCTGAGTTCTGTGTGATTCACTACATCCACTTAGGCCTGAGTGAGTCACTTCATACACCGAGGTCTTTTTGAGTCACCACTTAAATTGAGGCCTGTGTGAGTTACTACATACATTGAGGCCTGTTTGAGTCACTACATACAATCAGGCCCGTGTGAGTCACTATATGCACTTAGGCCGCTGTGAATCACCACATGTAATGAGGCCCCTGTGAATCACCACATACACAGAGTTCTGTTTGAGTCACTACACACACTGAGGCCTGTGTGAGTCTTTACATACAGTGTAGCCTGTGTGAGTCACTACAGTCACTTAGGTTTGCATGAGTCGCTACATACACTGAGGTCTGTGAGAGTCCCTACATATACTGAGGCCTCTTTGAGTCACTACATACACTGAAGCCTCTGTGAATCACAAAATACAATGAGGCCTCTGTGAATCAATATATGCAGTGAGGTCTGTGTTAGTCACTACACACACTGAGATCTTTGTGAGTCAAGACATATACTGAGGCCTGTGTGAGACACTACATACACTGAGGTCTGTGTGACACACTACATACACTGAGTCGTCTGTAAGACGTTAAATAAACTGAGGCCTGTGTGAGTCACTACATACACTGTGGTTGTGTGAGTCACTAGATACACTGAAGTCTCTGTGAGTCAATACGTGCACTGAGGCCTGTTTGAGTCAATACAAACACTGAGGCCTGTTGAGCTACTACAAATACTGAGGCGTGTGTGAGTCATTACATACACTGAGGTTTCTGTGAATCACTATGTACACTGAAGCATATGTGAGTCACTAGAAACTATGACTTTTTGTGAGTCACTATATATACTGAGGCCTGTGTGGGTCACTACATACACTGAGGTCTGTGTGAGTCACTTCATACACTGAGTCCTTTGTAAGTCACTACATACACTGAGGTCTGTGTGAATCACTACATACACTGAGGTGTCTGTGAATCATTATTATAATAAGGCCTGTGTAAGTCAATATACAATGAAACCTGTGTGAGTCACTACATGCATTGAGGTTTGCAAGAGTCACTACATACACTGAGGTCTGTGTGTGTCACTACATACACTGAAGTCTGTGTGAGTCAATACATACACTAAGGCATATGTGAGTCACTACATACAGCTTGTGAGTCACTATACACACTGAGGTCTCTGTAAGTCATCACATACACTGAGGCCTCTTTGAGTCAATAGATATACTGAGGCCTGTGTGAATCACTACGAACATTGAGGTCTCTCCGAGTCACTAAATACAATGACGCCTCTGTGAGTCATTAAATACACTAATGCCTGTGAGAGTCACTATATACTCTGAGGTTGTGTGAGTCGCTACATAAACTGAGGTCTGTGTGAATCACTACATACATTGAGGCCTGTGTAAGCCACTACATACACTGAGGCCTCTGTGAGTACCTACATATAATAAGGCCTGTGTGATTCACTATTTACACTGAAGTCTCTTTGAGTCACTACATACACTGAGGCCTGTTTAAGTCATTGCATACACTGAGGCGTGTGTGAGTCACTAAATACAATGGGTCATGTGTGAGTCACTACATGCACTGAGGTCTGTATGAGTCACTACATACACTGAGGTCTGTGTGAGTCACTACATACACTGAGGCGTCTGTAAGTCATTACAAATACTGAGGCCTGTGCGAGTCACTACATACACTGAGGTTCTGTGAGTCACTATAACATTGAGGTCTGTGTGAGTCACTACGTTCACTGAGGCCTGTTTGAGTCACTACAAAAGCTTAGGCCGGTGTGAGTTACTACAAAAAATGAGGCGCGTGTGAGTCACTACATACACTGACGCCTCTGTGAGTCACTACATACACTGAGGCATATGTGAGTCACTACAAACTCTGAGTTCTTCGTGAGTCACTACATACACTACATACACTGAGTCCTGTGTGAGTTACTGCATACACTGAGGCCTGTGTGAGTTATTGCATACACTGAGGCCTGTGTGAGTTATTGCATACACTGAGGCCTGTGTGAGTCAATACATACATTGAAATGTCTGTGAGTCACTACTTTTACTAAGACCTGTGTGTGTCATTACATACAATGAGGCCTGTGTAAGTCACTACATACACTGACGATTGTGTGAGCCACTACATACACTGAAGTCTATATGTGTCACTACATACACTGTGGCCTCTGTGAGTCATTAGAAACACTAAGGCATCTGTGGGTCAATACACACAATTTGACACTGTGTGATTCACTATATAAACTGAGGTCTCTGTGAGTCAGTACATTCACTGAAGCCTCTTTGAGTCACTACATATACTGAGGCCTTTGTGATTCATTACATACATTGAGGTCTCTGTGAGTCACTACATACAATGACTCCTTTATGAGTCATTAAATACACTGAGGCCTCTGTGCGTCACTACATACACTGAGGCCTCTGTGAATAACTCCATATAATGAGGCCTGTGTGAATCACTGTTTACACTGAGGTCTCTGTAAGTCACTAGAGACACTGAGGCTTGTATGAGTCACTGCATACACTGAAGCCTTTGTGAGTCACTATATACAATGGGGTCTGTGTGAGTCACTACATACACTGAGGTTTCTGTGAGTCACTACATACACTGTCGCCGGTGAGAGTCATTACATACACTGTGGTCTGAGTCAGTCACTACATACACTTAAGCCTGTGTGAGTCAATACATACACTGAGGTTTGTGTGAGTCACTTCCTACAATGAGGTCTTTGTGAGTCACTATATACACTGAAGTTTCTCTGGATCACTATATATACTGAAGCGTTTGTGAGTTACTACATACACTGAGGCGTTTGTGAGTAATTACATACACTGAGGCCTGTGTATGTCACCATACCCACTGAGGTTTGTGTGAGTCACTACATACGCTGAGGTCTGTATAAGTCACTACATACACTGAGGCCTGTGTATGTCACTAGATACACTGAGATTTGTATGAGTCACCATATACACTGAGGTTTGTTTGAGTCACTACATACACCGAGGCCTGTGTAAGTCACTACATATACTGAGGCCTCTGTGAGACCACACACAATGAGATCTTTGTGAGTTACTAAATACAAAAAGTCTCTGTGAATCAAAAGATACACTGAGGTCTCTTTGAGTCACTACATATATTGAGGCATGTGTGAATCACTACATACACTGCGGTCTGTGTGATTCGCTCTATACACTGAGGTCTCTGTGAATCAATACATACACTGAGCCTGTGTGAATCACTACATACAGAGAGGTCTGTGTAAGTCACTACATACAGTCAGGGTTTCTGAGTCACTACATACACTGAGGCCTGTGAGAGTCACTACATACACTGGGGCCTGTGTGAGTCACTGCATACAATGAGGCCTGTCTGAGTCACTACGTACATTGAGGTCTGTGTGAGTCATTACATATACTAAGGCATGTGTGAGTCATTACATACACTAAAGCCTCTGTGAGTCATTACACACACAAGAGGTCTTTGTGAGTCACTACATACACTGAGGTCTATATTAGTCACAAATACACTTAGGTCTGTGTGAGTCACTACATACACTGAGGCTTGTTTGAGTCTCTATATATACTGAAGGCTGTGTGAGTCACTCCATATACTGAGGTCTCCGTGAGTCAAAACCTACATTGAGGCCTAAGTGAGTCACTACATACACTGGGGCCTGTGTGAGTCACTGCATACATTGAGGTTTTTGTAAGTCACTACATACACTGAGGACTCTGAGTCATTACATATATTGAGGTCTGTGTGAGTCGCTTCATACAATGAGCTCTCTCTGAGTCATGAAATATCCTGAGGCCTGTTTGAGTCACTATGTACAATTAGGTTGTGAGTAACAACATATACTGAGGTCTGTGTGAGCCACTACATACATTGAGGCCTGTGTGATTCATTACCTACAGTGAAGCCTGTGTAAGCCACCACATGCACTGAGGTTTGTGTGAATCACTGTATTCTCTGAGGACTCTCTGAGTAACTATATACGCTGAGGTCTGTTTGAGTCACAAGAAACACTGTGTTCTTTGTGAGTCACTACATATATTGAGGCCTGTTTGAGTCACTACATACACTGAGGCGTATGTGAGTCACTACATATACTTAGGCCCGTATGAGTCACTATATACAATGATGTCTAAGTCACTATATATACTGAGGTTTCTCTGGATCATTACATATACTGAGGCCAGTGTAATTCACTACAAACACTGAGGTCTCTGTGAGTCACTATGTACACTGAGGCCTGTAAGTCATTACATACACTGAGACATGTGTGATTCACTACATATATTGAGGCCTATATGAGTCACTACATACACTGAGACATATGTGAGTCACTACAAACTCTTAGTTCTGTGTGAGTCACTACATACACTTAGGTCTGTGTGAGTCACTACTACACCGAGGTCTGTTTGAGTCACTACTTACACTGAGGCCTGTGTGAGTCACTACATTCACTTAGGCCTGTTTGAGTCACTACATACAATGAGGCCTGTGTGAGTCACTATATACACTAAGGTCGCTGTGAGTCACTACGTATACTGAGGCCCCTGTGAATCACTATATACACAGTTCTGTTTGAGTCACTACACACACTGGGGCCTGTGTGAGTCATTACATGCACTGAAGCCTGTGTGAGTCACTACAGTCACTGAGGTTTGTATGAGTCACTACATACACTGAGGTCTGTGAGAGTCCCTACATACACTGAGGCCTGTGTGAGTCACTACATACACTGAAGCCTCTGTGAATCACAAGATACAATGAGGCCTCTGTGAACCACTATATGAAGAGAGGTCTGTGTTAGTCACTACATACACTGAGGCCTCTGTGAGTCACGACATATACCGAGACCTCTGTAAGTTACTACATACACTGAGGTCTGTGTGACACACTACATACATTGAGGCGTCTGTAAGACATTAAATACACTGAGGTCTGTGTGATTCACTACATACACTGAGGTCCGTGTCAGTCACTGCATACACTGAGGCCTGTGTGATTCACTACTTACACTGAAGCCTGTATGAGTCACTACCTACAATGAGGTCTATGTGAGCCACTACACACACTGAGGTTTCTCTGTATCATTACATATACTGAAGCCTGTGTGAATCACTACATACACTGAGGCCTGTGTGAGTACATGATTACATACACTGAGGCCTGTGTACGTCACTACACACACTGAGGTTTTGTGAGTCACTACAGACACTCAGGTATGTTTAAGTCACTACATACACTGAGGCCTGTGTAAGACACTACATATACTGAGGCCTCTGTGAGTCACTACATACAATGAGGCCTTTGTGAATCACTATATACACAGGTCTCTGTGAGTCACTACATACACTGAGGCCTCTCTGAGTCACTACATACACTGAGGCCTCTGTGTGTCATTACATTCACTGAGACCTGCGTGAGTCACTACATACACTGAGGTGTTTGTGAGTCACTAATTACACTGATGTCTCTATGAGTCACTACATATATTGAGGCCTGTGTGAGTCACTACATATACTGAGGTCTGTGTGTGTCGCTCTATACACTGAGGTCTCTGAGTCAATACATACAATGAGGCCTGTGTGAATTACTAAACACACAGAGGCCTCTTCGAGTCACTACATACAATGAGGTCTGTGTGAGTCACTACATATACTGAGGCCTCTGTGAGTCACTACATACAATGAGGCCTTTGTGAATCACTATATACACAGGTCTCTGTGAGTCACTACATACACTGAGGCCTCTCTGAGTCACTACATACACTGAGGCCTCTGTGTGTCATTACATTCACTGAGACCTGCGTGAGTCACTACATACACTGAGGTGTTTGTGAGTCACTAATTACACTGATGTCTCTATGAGTCACTACATATATTGAGGCCTGTGTGAGTCACTACATATACTGAGGTCTGTGTGTGTCGCTCTATACACTGAGGTCTCTGAGTCAATACATACAATGAGGCCTGTGTGAATTACTAAACACACAGAGGCCTCTTCGAGTCACTACATACAATGAGGTCTGTGTGAGTCACTACATATACTGAGGCCTGTGTGAATCTCTAAATACACTGAGGCCCGTGAGAGTCTTTGCATACACTGAGGCCTGTGTGAGTCACTACATACACTGAGGCCTTTGTGAGTTACTACATACACTGAGGCCTGTGTGAGTCAATACATTCAGTGAGGTGTATGATTCACGACATACAATGAGGTCTGTGTAAGTCACTATATACACTGAAGTCTGTGTGAGTCATTACATACTCTGGGGCCTGCGTGAGTCACTACATACAATGAGGTCTGTGTGAGTCAATACAGACACAGGTTTCCTGAGTCACTACATATACTGAGGCCTGTGTGAGTCGCTACATACACTGAGGTATATATGAGTCAGTACATACACTGAGGCTTGTGAGAGTCATTACATACACTGAGGCCTGTGATTCACTACATTCACTGAGGCCTGTGTGAGTCACTGCATACACTGAGGCCTGTGTGAGTCACTACAAACGCTTAGGTCTGTGTGAGTCACTGCATACACCGTGGCCTGTGTGAGTCACTACATACCCTGAGGTCTGTGTGAGTCACTACATACCCTGAGGTCTGTGTGAGTCACTACATACCCTGATGTCTGTTTGAGTCAATATATACAATGAGGTCTCTGTGAGTCACTACATACACTGAGGACTGTGTGTGTCACTACATACATTGAGGCCTCTGTGAGTCACTATATACAATGAAGCCTGTGTGACTCACTATATAGACTGAGGTCTCTGTGAGTCACTACATACACTGAGCCCTGTGTGAGTCACTACATACACAGAGCTCTGACTCACTACATACACTGAGTTCTGGATGAGTCATTACATACACCGAGTTCTGTTTGAGTCACTACATACACTGAAGTTTGTGTGAGTCACTACATAAACTGAGGTCTGTATGAGTCCCTACATACACTAAGGGCTGTGTGAGTCACTATATACACAGGCCTCTATGAGTCACTAAATGCAATGAGGCCTCTATGAGTCACTATATACACTGAGGTCTCCGTGAGTCATTTCGTACACTGAGGCCTCTCTGAGTCACTACATTTTCTGAGGCCTGTGTGCGTCAATACATACACAGACGTGTGTGTGAGTCACTACGTACTTTGAGGCCTCTGTGAGTTATCAAATACACTGAGGCCTGTGTGAGTCACTACATACACTGAGGTCATGTGAGCCACTACATACACTGAGGTGTGTGTGAGCCACTACGAGCTCTGAGGCCTGTTTGAGTCACTACATATGCTAAGGTTGTGTGAGTCACTACATACACTGAGGTGTGTGTAAGTCACTACGTGTGCTGAGGCATCTTTAAGTCAGTACATACACTTTGGGCTGTTTGAGTCACTACATACGCCGAGCCTTCTCTGAATCACTACATGCACTGAGGCCTGTGTGAGTCGCTACATACGCTGAGGTCTCTGTGAGTCACTTCATATACTGAGGCCTGTGTGAGTCACTACAAACACAGAGGTATGTTTGAGTAACTACATACACTGAGGCCTGTGTGAGTCCTTACATACACTGAGGCCTGTGTGAGTCTCTACATACACTGAGGTTTGTGTGACTCACTAAATACACTGAGGCCTGCGTGAGTCACTAAATACAATGAGGCCTCTATGAGTCACTATAAACACTGAGGTCTCCGTGAGTCACTTCATACACTGAGGCCTCTGTGAGTCACTACATATACTGAGGTCTGTGTTCGTCACTACATACACTGAGGTCTGCGTGAGTCACTACATACAATGAGGCCTATGTGAGTCATTAACTACACTGCGGGCTGTGTGAGCCACTACATACACTGAAGTTGTGTGAGTCACTACATACACTGAGGTCTGTGTGAGTCACCTTGTGCACTGAGGTCTGTTTGAGTCACTCGATTCACTTAGGCTTCTGTGAATCACTACCTACAATGAGACGTGTGTGAGTCACTGCATACACTGAGGTGTTTGTGAGTTACTACATATAATGAGGCCTATTTGAGTCCCTACATACACTGAGGGTTGTGTGAGTCACTACATACACCGAGGACTGTGTGAGTCACTACATATGCTGAGATCTGTCTGAGTCACTACCCACGCTGAGATCTTTGTGAGTCACTACATACACCGAGGTCTGTGTGAGTCATTACATGCACTGAGGCCTGTGTGAATCATTTCATACACTGAGGCCTGTGTGAGTCACTACTTACACTTAAGTCTGTGTGAGTCACTACGTACTCTGAGGCTTGCGTGAGTCACTACATACACTTAGGCCTGTGTGAGTCACTAGATACAATGAGGGATGTGTGAGTCACTACATACACTAAGGTCTGTGTGAGTCACTAAATACAATGAGGCCTGTGTGAGTCACTAAATACACTGAGGTCTGTGTGAGTCACTACATACACTGTGGTCTGTGTGAGTCACTACATATACTGAGGTCTCTGTGAATCACTGCATACACTGAGGCCTGTGTGAGGCACTACATTCACTGAGGTGTTTGTGAATCACTGCATACACTGAAGCCTGTGTGAGTCACTACATATGATGAGGTCTGTGTGTGTCACTACATACACAAAGGTCTTTGTGAGTCATCACATACACTGAGGCCTGTGTATGTAGTGACTCACACAGACTTCATTGTATGGAGATACACTGAGGTCTGTGTGAGTCACTATATACACTAAGGCTGTGTGAGTCATAACATACACTGAGTCCTGTGTGAGTCACTTCATACACTGATGTCTGTGTGAGTCACTACATATACTGAGGTCTGATATTTGTATGAAGCACTTGATATTTTTTCTAGTGTTTATTCTAACGGTCGTAATCCAGACTTTCTATCTGTTTGTGGCCATAGATATTCTGATTGTTTTTAATCACGCACATATAAACATTACCCGTCCCAACCTGACCGTGTGCATTCTGATAACACTACACCTAGCAGTCTCATCTTGCCAGTCAACTGTACCTTTTTGGGTCACTTTGGAGAAAATAGATCAGAACACAAACTGTTTTAGCGCACATTATGATTGTTTTCAAGATTGAAACACAGTATTTCAAAATGTAAAAAGAACTATGATTAGAATTAGTTTATCAGAGGAAAATGGTGTTACTAGGTCATGAAACGACAGGAGCCGTGGCACTTGGTGTGTGTGTGTGTGTGTGTGTGTGTGTGTGTGTGCTATAGCTCGAGAGCACTTATCCTTTAGCTAGAAAATAATGCACATGTAGACACTAGGTTGTATCTGAAGGGGAACCCCACTAAGTATTTATAGCTTTGTATAGTTCTGTAGCTAGAAGTAGATGTTGACATGCTTCCAACCTCATCCCAATCCCATCACATGCTTATTCATGCCAGGATGACCATGTCCTCCCCAAGTCCATGAAGAATGTTCCCCAATATATAATCTCAAATGGAGTTAGGACTCAACGATTTACTATTTTACAGAGAATTTCGACACTTACCGTTTTATATGGAGGATTCTGTGCCTTTTTTCCTACTACTTCCTGGAGATATGTGAATTATGAGTTAGTCATAATATGATGATAGCCCCATTAATTTTGGTCATCATAACACAAAAAAGGTGGGACAGGTCCTGGCCCGGCCAGTATGCAAAGTAGCTGGGTTATATGACCTGCTCGAGTATCTTAATATTCATGTACAGATTCAACGGAAACGTGAACATGTTACAAGCTGATGCATTTAGAATGATTCTTTAATCTTTCCCCAAAGGCATCATCACATATGCCCTTTTGAACCTTTAGCTGTGTACTGAGCAATGTCCATCGCACTCATACCGATAACAGATATGCAATGATCCTTTATTATCATTTTTTCTTTATTTTTATTATTTTTTCTTTTGACCCTGTCTGGTCGTGAGCCACCTCAAGGGAGGAATAGCTAGAATATCGGGCTTAAGTGAACATGTCTCAATGCGACGAAATTTTGAGATTCAGCCAAAGGGAGAAAAGGTTAAGTATCAAAGAGAGGAGGTACTGTCGTACTGCTAACACTGAGATGTTTCAGTATCAGAGAGAGGAGGTACTGGGACACTGCTAACACTGAGACGGTTCAGCAGCAGAAACAAGGGGTAGTGGGGATACTACTAACACTGAGAACATTCAAAATTAAGGTTAAGAGTTAATGGAATCATTCTAACTATAAGATGGTTCACTATCAGTGAGAAGAGGAGAGAGATATGGGAGTGCTGAACTTAAAAGGTTCAAACTTAAGGGAAAGGAACCACTGGCTGAGGTATTACTGTTTCTGAGAAAGATCAGCTTCATAAAAGGAAGCGGGGAATATGTGTTGCATGCACTGGGAAAATCAGATTTATGGAGAGAGCGAGACCAATCACGGACTCCTGACACAAGGAGAGCCAGCTAAGACAGAGTGACTTGGGTATTCTGCTTCTAAGACTTGGAAAACCACACACACACACATACACACACACACAAAAAAACACACACACACACTCACACACGCACACACACACACACAAACACACACACACACATATATATATATATATATATGTATATATATATATATATATATATATATATATATATATATATATATATATATATATATATATATATATATATATATATATATATATATATATATGTATATATATATATATATATATATATATATATATATATATATATATATATATATATATATATATATATATATATATATATATATATATATATATATATATATATATACATATATATATATATATATATATATATATATATATATATATATATATATATATATATATATATATATATTGGGAATACCTGGTTTAAAAAGCGAGATATACATAAGTATACGTATGTAAGTAGGAGAGATGGCCAGAGAGCGTTATTGGATTACGTGTTAACTGATAGACGCACGAAAGAGAGACTTTTGAATGTTAATGTGCTGAGAGGTGCAACTGGAGGGATGTCTGATCATTATCTTCTGGAAGCAAAGGTGAAGATTTGCGGGGGTTTTCAGAAAAGAAGAGATAATGTTTGGGTGAAGAGAGAGGTGAGAGTAAGTGAGCTTGGGAAGGAGACTTGTATGAGGAAGTACCAGGAGAGACTGAGTACAGAATGGAAAAAGGTGAGAACAAAGGAGGTAAGGGGAGTGGGGGAGGAATGGGATGTATTTAGGGAAGCAGTGATGGCTTGCGCAAAAGACGATTGTGGCATGAGAAGCGTGGGAGGTGGGTTCATTAGAAAAGGTAGTGAGTGGTGGGATGAAAAAGTAAGATTATTAGTGAAAGAGAAGAGAGAGGCATTTGAACGATTTTTGCAGGGAAAAAATGCAAATGAGTGAGAGAGGTATAAAAGAAAGAAGCAGGAGGTCAAGAGAAAGGTGCAAGAGGTAAAAAAGAGGGCAAATGAGAGTTGGGGTGAGAGAGTATCATTAAATTTCAGGAAGAATAAAAAAATGTTTTGGAAGGAGGTAAATAAAGTGCGTAGGACAATGGGAACTTAAGTGAAGGGGGAAAATGGGGAGGTGATAACAAGTAGTGGTGATGTGAGAAGGAGATGGAGTATTTTGAAGGTTTGTTGAATGTGTTTGATGATAGAGTGGCAGATGTGTGGTGTCTTGGTCGAGGTGGTGTGCAAAGTGAGAGGGTTAGGGAAAATGATTTGGTAAATAGAGAAGAGGTAGTAAAAGCTTTACGGAAGATGAAAGTCGGCAAAATAGCAGGTTTGGTAATTTATTAAAAAAGGGGGTGACTGTATTGTTGACTGGTTGGTAAGGTTATTTAATGTATGTATGATTCACGGTGAGGTGCCTGAGGATTGGCGGAATGCTTGCATAGTGCCATTGAACAAAGGCAAAGGGGATAAGAGTGAGTGCTCAAATTACAGAGGTATAAGTTTGTTGAGTATTCCTGGTAAATTATATGGGAGGGTATTGATTGAGAGGGTGAAGGCATGTACAGAGCATCAGATTGGGGAAGAGCAGTGTGGTTTCAGAAGTGGTAGAGGATGTGTGGATCAGGTGTTTGCTTTGAAGAATGTATGCGAGAAATACTTAGAAAAACAAATGGATTTGCATGTAGCATTTATGGATCTGGAGAAGGCATATGATAGAGTTAATAGAGATGCTCTGTGGAAGGTATTAAGAATATATGGTGTGGGATGCAAGTTGTTAGAAGCAGTGAAAAGTTTTTATCGAGGATGTAATGCATGTGTACGTGTAGGAAGAGAGGAAAGTGATTGGTTCTCAGTGAATGTATGTTTGCGACAGGGGTGTGTGATGCCTCCATGGTTGTTTAATTTGTTTATGGATGGGGTTGTTCGGGAGGTGAATGCAAGAGGTTTGGAAAGAGGGGCAAGTATGCAGTCTGTTGTGGATGAGAGAGCTTGGGAAGTGAGTCAGTTGTTGTTCGCTGATGATACAGCGCTGGTGGCTGATTCATGTAAGAAACTGCAGAAGCTGGTGACTGTGTTTGGTAATGTGTGTGAAAGAAGATAGTTAAGAGTAAATGTGAATAAGAGCAAGGTTATTGGGTACAGTAGGGTTGAGGGTCAAGTCAATTGGGAGGTAAGTTTGAATGGAGAAAAGCTGGAGGAGGTGAAGTGTTTTAGATATCTGGGAGTGGATCTGGCAGCGGATGGAAGCATGGAAGCGGAAGTGAATCATAGGGTGGGGGAGGAGGCGAAAACTCTGGGAGCCTTGAAGAATGTTTGGAAGTCGAGAACATTATCTCGGAAAGCAAAAATGGGTAAGTATGAAGGAATACTGGTTCCAACAATGTTGTATGGTTGCGAGGCGTGGGCTATGGATACAGTTGTGCGCAGGAGGGTGGATGTACTGAAAATGAGATGTTTGAGGAAAATATGTGGTGTGAGGTGGTCTGATCGAGTAAGTAATGAAAGATTGAGAGATGTGTGGAAATAAAAAGAGTGTGGTTGAGAGAGCAGAAGTGGGTGTTTTGAAATGGTTTGGTCACATGGAGAGAATGAGTGAGGAAAGATTGACCAAGAGGATATATGTGTTAGAGGTGGAGGGAACGAGGAGAAGTGGGAGACCAATTGGAGGTGGAAAGATGGAGTGAAAAAGATTTAGAGTGATCGGGGCCTGAACATGCAGGAGGATGAAAGGCGTGCAAGGAATAGAGTGAATTGGAACGATGTGGTATACCGGGGTCGACGTGCTGTCAATGGATTGAACCAGGGCATGTGAAGCGTCTGAGGTAAACCATGCAAAGTGTGTAGGGCCTGGATGTGGAAAGGGAGCTGTGGTTTCGGTGCATTATTACATGACAGCTAGAGACTGAGTGTGAACGAACGGGGCCTTTGGTGTCTTTACCTAGCGCTACCTCGCAAACATGATGGGGGAGGGGGTTGTTATTCCATGTGTGGCGGGGTGGCGATGGGAACAAATAAAAGCAGACAGTATGAATTATGTACATGTGTATATATGTATATGTCTGTGTGTGTATATATATGTGTACATTGAGATGTATAGGTATGTATATTGTGCATGGGTGGACATGTATGTATATACGTGTGTATGTGGGCTGGTTGGGCCATTCTTTCGTCTGTTTCCTTGTGCTATATCGCTAACGCGGGAGTTAGCGAAAAAGCAAAATAATAATAATAATAAAAGAAGAAATATATATATATATATATATATATATATATATATATATATATATATATATATATATATATATATATATATATATATATATATATATATATATATATATATATATATATATATATATATATATATATATATATATATATATATATATATATATATATATATATATATATATATATCCCTGGGGATAGGGGATTAAGAATACTTCCCACGTATTCCCTGCGTGTCGTAGAAGGTGACTAAAAGGGAAGGGAGCGGGGGGCTGGAAATCCTCCCCTCTATTTTTTTTTTTAATTTTCCAAAAGAAGGAACAGAGGGGGCCAGGTGAGGATATTCCAAAAAAGGCCCAGTCCTCTGTTCTTAACGCTACCTCGCTAACGCGGGAAATGGCGAATAGTTTGAAAAAAAAAAAATATATATATATATATATATTTTTTTTTTTTTTTTTTATACTTCGTCGCTGTCTCCCGCGTTTGCGAGGTAGCACAAGGAAACAGACGAAAGAAATGGCCCAACCCCCCCCCCCCCATACACATGTATATACATACGTCCACACACGCAAATATACATACCTACACAACTTTCCATGGTTTACCCTAGACGCTTCACATGCCTTGATTCAATCCACTGACAGCACGTCAACCCCGGTATACCACATCGCTCCAATTCACTCTATTCCTTGCCCTCCTTTCAACCTCCTGCATGTTCAGGCCCCGATCACACAAAATCTTTTTCACTCCATCTTTCCACCTCCAATTTGGTCTCCCTCTTCTCCTCGTTCCCTCCACCTCCGACACATATATCCTCTTGGTCAATCTTTCCTCACTCATTCTCTTCATGTGCCCAAACCACTTGAAAACACCCTCTTCTGCTCTCTCAACCACGCTCTTTTTATTTCCACACATCTCTCTTACCCTTATGTTACTCACTCGATCAAACCACCTGACACCACACATTGTCCTCAAACATATCATTTCCAGCACATCCATCCTCCTGCGCACAACTCTATCCATAGCCCACGCCTCGCAACCATACAACATTGTTGGAACCACTATTCCTTCAAACATACCCATTTTTGCTTTCCGAGATAATGTTTTCGACTTCCACACATTCTTCAAGGCACCCAGAATTTTCGCCCCCTCCCCCACCCTATGATCCACTTCCGCTTCCATGGTTCCATCCGCTGCCAGATCCACTCCCAGATATCTAAAACACTTCACTTCCTCCAGTTTTTCTCCATTCAAACTCACCTCCCAATTGACTTGACCCTCAACCCTACTGTACCTAATAACCTTGCTCTTATTCACATTTACTCTTAACTTTCTTCTTCCACACACTTTACCAAACTCAGTCACCAGCTTCTGCAGGTTCTCACATGAATCAGCCACCAGCGCTGTATCAAGAGCGAACAACAACTGACTCACTTCCCAAGCTCTCTCATCCCCAACAGACTTCATACTTGCCCCTCTTTCCAAAACTCTTGCATTTACCTCCCTAACAACCCCATCCGTAAACAAATTAAACAACCATGGAGACATCACACACCCCTGCCGCAGACCTACATTCACTGAGAACCAATCACTTTCCTCTCTTCCTACACGTACACATGCCTTACATCCTCGATAAAAACTTTTCACTTCTTCTAACAACTTTCCTCCCACACCATATATTCTTAATACCTTCCACAGAGCATCTCTATCAACTCTATCATATGCCTTCTCCAGATCCATAAATGCTACATACAAATCCATTTGCTTTTCTAAGTATTTCTCACATACATTCTTCAAAGCAAACACCTGATCCACACATCCTCTACCACTTCTGAAACCACACTGCTCTTCCCCAATCTGATGCTCTGTACATGCCTTCACACTCTCAATCAATGCCCTCCCATATAATTTACGAGGAATACTCAACAAACTTATACCTCTGTAATTTGAGCACTCACTCTTATCCCCTTTGCCTTTGTACAATGGCACTATGCACGCATTCCGCCAATCCTCAGGCACCTCACCATGAGTCATACATACATTAAATAACCTTACCAACCAGTCAACAACACAGTCACCCCCTTTATTAATAAATTCCACTGCAATACCATCCAAACCTGCTGCCTTGCCGGCTTTCATCTTCCGCAAAGCTTTCACTACCTCTTCTCTGTTTACCAAATCATTTTCCCTAACCCTCTCACTTTGCACACCTCCTCGACCAAAACACCCTATATCTGCCACTCTATCATCAAACACATTCAACATACCTTCAAAATACTCACCCCATCTCCTTCTCACATCACCACTACTTGTTATCACCTCCCCATTTGCGCCCTTCACTGAAGTTCCCATTTGCTCCCTTGTCTTACGCACTTTATTTACCTCCTTCCAGAACATCTTTTTATTCTCCCTAAAATTTAATGATACTCTCTCACCCCAACTCTCATTTGCCCTTTTTTTTACCTCTTGCACCTTTCTCTTGACCTCCTGTTTCTTTCTTTTATATATCTCCCACTTAATTACATTTTTTCCCTGCAAAAATCGTCCAAATGCCTCTCTCTTCTCTTTCACTAATACTCTTACTTCTTCATCCCACCACTCACTACCCTTTCTAATCAACCCACCTCCCACTCTTCTCATGCCACAAGCATCATTTGCGCAATCCATCACTGATTCACTAAATACATCCCATTCCTCCCCCACTCCCCTTACTTCCATTGTTCTCACCTTTTTCCATTCTGTACTCAGTCTCTCCTGGTACTTCCTCACACAGGTCTCCTTCCCAAGCTCACTTACTCTCACCACCCTCTTCACCCCAACATTCACTCTTCTTTTCTGAAAACCCATACAAATCATCACCTTAGCCTCCACAAGATAATGATCATACATCCCTCCAGTTGCACCTCTCAGCATATTAACATCCAAAAGTCTCTCTTTCGCACGCCTGTCAATTAACACGTAATCCAATAACGCTCTCTGGCCATCTCTCCTACTTACATAAGTATACTTATGTATATCTCGCTTTTTAAACCAGGTATTCCCAATCATCAGTCCTTTTTCAGCACATAAATCTACAAGCTCTTCACCATTTCCATTTCCAACACTGAACACCCCATGTATACCAATTAATCCCTCAACTGCCACATTACTCACCTTTGCATTCAAATCACCCATCACTATAACCCGGTCTCGTGCATCAAAACCACTAACACACTCATTCAGCTGCTCCCAAAACACTTGCCTCTCATGAAATTTCTTCTCATGCCCGGGTGCATATGCACCAATAATCGCCCACCTCTCTCCATCAACTTTCAGTTTTGCCCATATTAATCGAGAATTTCCTTTCTTACATTCTATCACATACTCCCACAACTCCTGTTTCAGGAGTATATATAAATATATATATATAAATATATATATATATATATATACATATATATATATATATATATATATATATATATATATAAATATATATATATATATATATATATATATATATATATATATATATATATATATATATATATATATATATATATATGTATATATATATATATATGTATATATATATATATATATATATATATATATATATATATATATATATATATATATATATATATATATATATATATATATATATATATATATATATATATATATATATATATGGAAAAAGGTGAGAACAATGGAAGTAAGGGGAGTGGGGGAGGAATGGGATGTATTTAGTGAAGCAGTGATGGATTGCGCAAAAGATGCTTGTGGCATGAGAAGAGTGGGAGGTGGGTTGATTAGAAAGGGTAGTGAGCGGTGGGATGAAGAAGTAAGATTATTATTGAAAGAGAAGAGAGAGGCATTTGGACGATTTTTGCAGGGAAAAATGCAATTGAGTGGGAGATGTATAAAAGAAAGATACAGGAGGTCAAGAGAAAGTTGCAAAAGGTGAAAAAGAGGGCAAATGAGAGTTGGGGTGAGATAGTATCATTAAATATTAGGGAGAATAAAAAGATGTTCTGGAAGGAGGTAAAAAAAGTGCGTAAGACAAGGGAGCAAATGGGAACTTCAGTGAAGGGCACAAACGGGGAGGTAATAACAAGTAGTGGGGATGTGAGAAGGAGATGGAGTGAGTATTTTGAATGTTTGTTGAATGTGTTTAATGATAGAGTGGCAGATATAGGGTGTGATGGTCGAGGTGGTGTGCAAAGTGAGAGGGTTATGGAAAATGATTTGCTAAACAGAGAATAGGTAGTAAAAGGTTTGCGGAAGATGAAAGCCGGCAAGGCAGCAGGTTTGGATGGTATTGCAGTGGAATTCATTTAAAAAGAGGGTGACTGTTTTATTGACTGGTTGGTAATGTTATTTAATGTATGTATGACTCATGGTGAGGTGCCTGAGGATTGGCGAAATGTGTGCATAGTGCCATTGCACAAAGGCAAAGGGGATAAGAGTGAGTGCTCAAATTACAGAGGTATAAGTTTGTTGAGTATTCCTGGTAAATTATATGGGAGGGTATTGATTGAGAGGGTGAACCCATGTACAGAGCATCACATTGGGGAGGAGCAGTGTGGTTTCAGAAGTGGTAGAGGATGTGTGGATCAGGTGTTTGCTTTGAAGAATGTATGTGAGAAATACTTAGAAAAGCAAATGGATTTGCATGTAGCATTTATGGATCAGGAGAAGGCATATGTTAGAGTTGATAGAGATGGTCTGTGGAAGGTATTAAGAATATATGGTGTGGGAGGCAAGTTGTTAGAAGCAGTGAAAAGTTTTTATCGATGATGTATGGCATGTGTACGTGTAGGAAGAGAGGAAAGTGATTGGTTCTCAGTGAATGTAGGTTTGCGGCAGGGGTGTGTGATGTCTCCATGGTTGTTTAATTTGTTTATGGATGGGGTTGTTAGGGAGGTAAATGCAAGAGTTTTGGAAAGAGGGGCAAGTATGAAGTCTGTTGGGATGAGAGAGCTTGGGAAGTGAGTCAGTTGTTGTTCTCTGATGATAATGCGGTGGTGGCTGATTCATGTGAGAAACTGCAGAAGCTGGTGACTGAGTTTGGTAAAGTGTATGAAAGAAGAAAGTTACGAGTAAATGTGAATAAGAGCAAGGTTATTTCGTACAGTTGGGTTGAGGGTCAAGTCAATTGGGAGGTGAGTTTGAATGGAGAAAAACTGGAGGAAGTAAAGTGTTTTAGATATCCGGGAGTGGATCTGGCAGCGGAAACAACCATGGAAGCGGAACTGGATCATATGGTGGGGGAGGGGGCGAAAATTCTGGGAGCCTTGAAGAATGTGTGGATGTCGAGAACATTATCTCGGAAAGGAAAAATGGGTATGTTTGAAGGAATAGTGGTTCCAACAATGTTGTATGGTTGCGAGGCGTGGACTATGCATAGAGTTGTGCGTAGGAGTATGGATGTGCTGGAAATTAGATGTTTGAGGACAATGTGTGGTGTGAGGTGGTTTGATCGAGTAAGTAACGTAAGGGTAAGAGAGATGTGTGGAAATAAAATAAGCGTGGTTGAGAGAGCAGAAGAGGGTGTTTTGAAATGGTTTGGTCGCATGGAGAGAATGAGTGAGGAAAGATTGACCAAGAGGATATATGTGTCGGAGGTGGAGGGAACGAGGAGAATAGGGAGACCAAATTGGAGGTGGATAGATGGAGTGAAAAAGATTTTGTGTGATCGGGGCCTGAACATGCAGGAGGGTGAAAGGAGGGCAAAGAATAGAGTGAATTGGAGCGATGTGGTATACCGGGGTTGACGTGCTGTCAGTGGATTGAATCAAGGCATGTGTATGGGGTGGGTTTGGGCCATTTCTTTTTTCTGGTTCCTTGCGCTACCTCGCAAACGCGGGAGACAGCGACAAAGCAAAAAAAAAAAAAAAAAAAAAAATATATATATATATATATATATATATATATATATATATTTTTTCTTTTTTGCTTTGTCGCTGTCTCCCGCGTTTGCGAGGTAGCGCAAGGAAACAGACGAAAGAAATGGCCCAACCCACCCCCATACACATGTATATACTTACGTCCACACACGCAAATATAATACCTACACAGCTTTCCATGGTTTACCCCAGACGCTTCACATGCCCTGATTCAATCCACTGACAGCACGTCAACCCCGGTATACCACATCGCTCCAATTCTCTCTATTCCTTGCCCTCCTTTCACCCTCCTGCATGTTCAGGCCCCGATCACTCAAAATCTTTTTCACTCCATCTTTCCACCTCCAATTTGGTCTACCTCTTCTCCTCGTTCCCTCCACCTCCGACACATATATCCTCTTGGTCAATCTTTCCTCACTCATTCTCTCCATGTGCCCAAACCATTTCAAAACACCCTCTTCTGCTCTCTCAACCACGCTTATTTTATTTCCACACATCTCTCTTACCCTTACGTTACTTACTCGATCAAACCACCTCACACCACACATTGTCCTCACACATCTCATTTCCAGCACTTCCATCCTCCTGCGCACCACTCTATCCATAGCCCACGCCTCGCAACAATACAACATTGTTGGAACCACTATTCCTTCAAACATACCCATTTTTGCTTTCCGAGATAATATTCTCGACTTCCACACATTCTTCAAGGCTCCCAGAATTTTCGCCCCCTCCCTCATCCTATGATCCACTTCCGATTCCATTGTTCCATCCGCTGCCAGATCCACTCCCAGATATCTAAAACACTTTACTTCCTCCAGTTTTTCTCCATTCAAACTCACCTCCCAATTGACTTGACCCTCAACCCTACTGTACCTAATAACCCTGCTCTTATTCACATTTACTCTTAACTTTCTTCTTTCACACACTTTACCAAACTCAGTCACCAGCTTCTGCAGTTTCTCACATGAATCAGCCACCAGCGCTGTATCATCAGCGAACAACAACTGACTCACTTCCCAAGCTCTCTCATCCCCAACAGACTTCATACTTGCCCCTCTTTCCAAAACTCTTGCATTCACCTCCCTAACAACCCCATCCATAAACAAATTAAACAACCATGGAGACACACACCCCTGCCGCAGACCTACATTCACTGAGAACCAATCACTTTCCTCTCTTCCTACACGTACACATGCCTTACATCCTCGATAAAAACTTTTCACTGCTTCTAACAACTTGCCTCCCACACCATATATTCTTAATACCTTCCACAGAGCATCTCTATGAACTCTATCATATGCCTTCTCCAGATCCATAAATGCTACATACAAATCCATTTGCTTTTCTAAGTATTTCTCACATACATTCTTCAAATCAAACAAATGATCCACACATCCTCTACCACTTCTGAAACCACACTGCGCTTCCCCAATGTGATGCTCTGTACATGCCTTCACCCTCTCAATCAATACCCTCCCATATAGTTAACCAGGAATACTCAAAAAACTTATACCTCTCTAATTTGAGAACTCACTCTTATCCCCTTTGCCTTTGTACAATAGCACTATGCAAGCATTCGGCCAATCCTCAGGCACCTCACGACGAATCATACATACATTGAATAATCTTAACAACCAGTCATTAATACAGTCACACCGTTTTTTAATAGATTCCTCTGTAATACAATCCAAAACCTGCTTCCTTGCCGACTTTCATCTTCCGTAAAGCTTTTACTACCTCTTCTCTGTTTACCTAATCATTTTCCCTGACTCTCTCACTTTGCACACCACCTCGACCAAACCACTCTGTATCTGTCATTCTATCATCAAACACATTCAGCAAACCTTCAAAATACACACTCCATCTCCTTCTCACATCATCACCACTTTTTATCGTCTCCCCATTAGCCCACTTCACTGAAGTTCCCATTTGCTCACTTGTCTTACGAACTTTGTTTACCTCCTTCCAAAACATATTTCTATTCTCAATAATATTTAGTGGTACCTTCTCACCCCAACTCTCATTTGTCCTCTTTTTTACCTCTTGCACCTTTCTCTTGACCTCCTGTCTCTTTCTTTTATACATATCCCACTCATTTGCATTTTTTCCCTGCAAAAATTGTCCAAATGCCTCTCTCCTCTTTCACTAATAATATTACTTCCTCATCCCACCACTCACTACCATTTCTAATCAACCCACCTGCCACGTTTCTCATGCCAAAAGCATCTTTTGCGCAAGATATCACTGCTTCCCTAAATACATCCCTTTCCTCCCCCACTCTCCTTACTTCCTTTGTTCTAACCTTTTTCCATTCTGTACTCAGTCTCTCATGGTACTTCCTCACACAAGTCTCCTTCCCAAGCTCACTTACTCTCACCACTCTCTTCACCCCAACATTCTCTATTCATTTCTGAAAACACCTACAAATCTTCAACTTCGCCCCCGCAAGATAATGATCAGACATCCCTCCAGTTGCACCTCTCAGCACATTAACATCCAAAAGTCTCTCTTTCGCGCGCCTATCAATTAACACGTAATCCAATAACGCTCTCTGGCCGTCCCTCCTACTTATATACGTATACTTATGTATATCTAGCTTTTAAAACCAGGTATTCCAAATCACCAGTACTTTTTCAGCACCTAAATCTACAAGCTCTTCACCATTTTCATTTACAACACTGAACACCCCATGTATACCAATTATTCCCTCAACTGCCACATTACTCACCTTTGCATTCAAACCACCCACCACTATAACCCGGTCTTGTGCATCAAAACCACTAACACACTCATTCAGCTTTTCCCAAAATACTTGCCTCTCATGATCTTTCTTCTCATGCCCAGGTGCATATGCACCAATAATCACCCATCTCTCTCCATCAACTTTCAGTTCTACCCATATCAATGTACAATTTACTTTCTTACACTCTATCACATACTCTCACAACTCCTGTTTCAGGAGTAGTGCTACTCCTTCCCTTGCTCTTGTCCTCTCAGTAACACTTGACTTTACTCCCAAGATATTCCCACACCACTCTTCCCCTTTACCGTTGAGCTTCGTTTCACTCATTGCCAAAACATCCAGGTTCCTTTCCTCAAACATACTACGTATCTCTCATTTTTTCTCATCTTGGTTACATCCACACATATTTAGGCACACCAATCTGAGCCTTCGAAGAGGATGAGTACTCCCCGCGTGACTCCTTCTTCTGTTTCCCCTTTTAGAACGTTGAAATACAAGGAGGAGAGGGTTTCTGGCTCCCCGCTCACGTCCCCTTTAGTCGCCTTCTACGACACGTGAGGAATGCGTGGGAAGTATTCTTTTTCTCCTATCCCAGGGACATATATATATATATATATATATATATATATATATATATATATATATATATATATATATATATATATATATATATATATATATATATATATATATATATTTTTTTTTTTTTTTTTTTTTTTTTCATTCTCTTCGCTATTTCCCGCGATAGCGAGGTAGCGTTAAGAACAGAGGACTGGGCCTTTGAGGGAATATCCTCACCTGGACCTCTCCTCTGTTCCTTCTTTTGGAAAAAAAAAAAAAAACGAGAGGGGAGGATTTCCAGCCCCCCGCTCCCTTCCCTTTTAGTCGCCTTCTACGACACGCAGGGAATACGTGGGAAGTATTCTTTCTCCCCTATCCCCAGGGAATTATATATATATATATATATATATATATATATATATATATATATATATATATATATATATATATATATATATATATATATATATATATATATATATATATATATATATATATATATATATATATATATGAATATATATATATATATATATATATATATATATATATATATATATATATATATATATATATATATATATATATATATATATATATACTCAGGAATACTCAACAAACTTATACCTCTGTAATTTGAACACTGACTCTTATCCACTTTGCCTTTGTACAATGGCACTATGCACGCATTCCGCCAATCGTCAGGCACCTCACCATGAATCAAACATACATTAAATAACCTTACCAACCAGTCAACGATACAGTCACCCCCTTTTTCAATAAATTCCACTGGAATACCATCCAAACCTGCTGCCTTGCCGGCTTTCATCTTCCGCAAAGCTTTTACTACCTCTTCTGTGTTTACCAAATCATTTTCCCTAACCCTCTCACTTTGCACACCACCTCGACCAAAACACCCTATATCTGCCACTCTATCATCAAACACATTCAACAAACCTTCAAAATACTCACTCCTTCTCCTACTCACATCACCACTTCTTGTTTTCACCTCCCCATTAGCCACCTTCACTGATGTTCCCATTTGCTCCCTCGTGTTGCGCAATTTATTTACCTCCTTCCAGAACATATTTTTATTCCCCCTAAAATTTAATGATGCTCTCTCACCCCAACTCTCATCTGCCCTCTTTTTCACCTCTTGCAGCTTTTTCTTGACCTCCCGTCTCTTTCTTTTATATATCTCCCACTCATTTGCATTTTATCCCAGCAAACATTGTCCTAATGCCTCCCTCTTCTCTCTCACAAATAATCTTACTTCTTCACCACCACCACTCACAACCCTTTCTAATTAACCCACCTCCCACGCTTCTCATGACACAAGCATCTTTTGCGCAGGCCATCACTGCTTCCCTAAATGCGTCCAATTCCTCCCCCACTCCCCTTACTTCCTATGTTCTCACCTTTTTCCATTATGTACTCAGTCTATCCTGGTACATCCTCAGACAAGTCTCCTTCCCAAGCTCACTTACTCTCACCACCCTCTTCATCCAAACATTCTCTTTTCTTTTCTGAAAACCCATACAAAACTTCATATTCGCCTCCACAAGCTAATGATCAGACATCCCTCCAGTTGCACCTCTTAGCACATTAACATTCAAATGTCTCTCTTTCGCGCGCCTATCAATTAAAACGTAATCCAATAACGCTCTCTGGCCATCTCTCGGTCTTACATACGTATACTTATGTGTATCTCTCTTTTTGAAACAGGTATTCCCAATCACCAGTCCCTTTTCAGCACATAAATCTACAAGCTCTTCACCATTTCCATTTACAACACTGAACACCCCATGTACACCAATCATTCCCTCAACTGCCACATTTCTCACCTTTGCATTCAAATCACACATCACTATAACCCGGTCACGTGCGTGAAAACTACTAACACACACACTCAGCTGCTCCAAAACCACGCCTCTAATGGTCTTTCTTCTCATGACCAGGTGCATATTCACCAACAATCACCCCATCAACTCCATCAACCCCATCAACTCTCCATCAACTTCCAATTTTACCATATCAACCTAGAGTTTACACTCTTACACTCAATCACATACTCCCACTACTCTTGTTTTAGTAGTGCTACTCCTTCCCTTGCACTTGTCCTCTCACTAACCTCTGACTTTCCTCCCAAGACTTTCCCAAACCAATCTTCCCCTTCACCCTTGAGCTTCGTTTCACTCAGAGCAAAAACATCCAGTCTCCTTTCCTCAAATATACTAGATATCTCTCGTTTTTCTCATGCTGGTTACATCCACACACATTTAGACAACCCAATTTGAGCCTTCAAGAAGGAGGAGCACTCCCCGCGTGACTCTTTCTTCTGTTTTCCCGTTTAGAAAGTAAAGATATATATATATATATATATATATATATATATATATATATATATAACTATATATATATATATATATATATATATATATATATATATATATATATATATATATATATATATATATATATATATATATATGTATATATATATATATATATATATATATATATATATATATATGCACGCATTCCGCCAATCCTCAGGCACCTCAACATGAGTCATACATACATTAAATAACCTTACCAACCAGTCAATAATACAGTCATCCCCTTTTTTAATAAATTCCACTGCAATACCATCCAAACCTGCTGCCTTGCCGGCTTTCATCTTCCGCAAACCTTTTACTACCTCCTCTCTGTTTACCAAATCATTTTCCCTAACCCTCTCACTTTGTACACCACCTCGACCAAAACACCCTATATCTGCCACTCTATCATCAAACACATTCAACAAACCTTCAAAATACTCACTCCATCTCCTTCTCACATCACCACTACTTGTTATCACCTCCCCATTTGCGCCCTTCACTGAAGTTCCCATTTGCTCCCTTGTCTTACGCACTTTATTTACCTCCTTCCAAAACATATTTTTATTCTCCCTAAAATTTAATGATACTCTCTCACCCCAACTCTCATTTGCCCTCTTTTTCAATTCTTGCACGTTTCTCTTGACCTCCTGTCTCTTTCTTTTATACACCTCCCACTCAATTGCATTTTTTCCCTGAAAAATCGTCCAAATGCCTCTCTCTTCTCTTTCACTAACAATCTTAATTCTTCATCCCACCACTCACTACCCTTTCTAATCAACCCACCTCCCACTCTTCTCATGCCACAAGCATCTTTTGCGCAATCCATCACTGATTCCCTAAATACATCCCATTTCTCCCCCACTCCCCTTACTTCCATTGTTCTCACCTTTTTATATTCTGTACTCAATCTCTCCTGGTACTTCCTAACATAAGTCTCCTTCCCAAGCTCACTTACTCTCACCACCCTCTTCACCCCAACATTCACTCTTCTTTTCTGAAAACCCTATACAAATCTTCACCTTAGCCTCAACAAGATAATGATCAAACATCCCTCCAGTTGCACCTCTCAGCACATTAACATCCAAAAGTCTCTCTTTCGCGCGCCTGTCAATTAACACGTAATCCAATAACGCTCTCTGGCCATCTCTCCTACTTACATACGTATACTTATGTATATCTCGCTTTTTAAACCAGGTATTCCCAGTCACCAGTCCTTTTTTAGCACGTAAATCTACAAACTCTTCACCATTTCCATTTACAACACTGAACAACACATGTATACCAATTATTCCCTCAACTGCGACATTACTCACCTTTGCATTCAAATCACCCATCACTATAACCCGGTCTCGTGCATCAAAACCAATAACGCACTCATTCAGCTGCTCCCAAAACACTTGCCTCTCATGATCTTTCTTCTCATGCCCAGGTGCATATGCACCAATAATTACCCATCTCTCTCCATCAACTTTCAGTTTTACCCATGTTAATCGAGAATTTACTTTCTTACATTCTATCACATACTCCCACAACTCCTGTTTCAGGAGTACTGCTACTCCTTCCCTTGCTCTTGTCCTCTCACTAACCCCTGACTTTACTCCCAAGACATTCCTAAACCACTCTTCCCCTTTACCTTTAAGCTTCGTTTCACTCAGAGCCAAAACATCGAGGTTCCTTTCCTCAAACATAAGGGGATAAGAGTGAGTGCTCAAATTACAGAGGTATAAGTTTGTTGAGTATTCCTGGTAAATTATATGGGAGGGTATTGATTGAGAGGGTGAAGGCAAGTACAGAGCATTAGACTGGGGAAGAGCAGTGTGGTTTCTGAAGTGGTAGAGGATGTGTGGATCAGGTGTTTGCTTTGAAGAATGTATCTGAGAAATACTTAGAAAAGCAAAAGGATTTGTATGTAGCATTAATGGATCTGGAGAAGGCATACGATAGAGTTGATAGAAATGCTCTGTGGAAGGTATTAAGAATATATGGTGTGGGAGGCATGTTGTTAGAAGCAGTGAAAAGTTTTTATCGAGGATGTAAGGCATGTGTACGTGTAGGAAGAGAGGAAAGTGATTGGTTCTCAGTGAATGTAGGTTTGCGGCAGGGGTGTGTGATGTCTCCATGGTTGTTTAATTTGTTTATGGATGGGGTTGTTACGGAGGTAAATGCAAGAGTTTTGGAAAGAGGGGCAAGTATGAAGTCTGTTGGGGCTGAGAGAGCTTGGGAAGTGAGTCAGTTGTTGTTCGCTGATGATACAGCGCTGGTGCCTGATTCATGTGAGAAACTGCAGAAGCTGGTGACTGAGTTTATTAAAGTGTGTGAAAGAGGAAAGTTAAGAGTAAATGTGAATAAGAGCAAGGTTATTATGTACAGTAGGGTTGACGGTCAAGTCAATTGGGAGGTAAGTTTGTATGGAGCAAAACTGGAGGAAGTAAAGTGTTTTAGATATCTGGGAGTGGATCTGGCAGCGGATGGAACCATGGAAGCGGAACTGGATCATAGGGTGGGGGAGGGGGCGAAAATTCTGGGAGCCTTGAAGAATGTGTGGAAGTCGAGAACATTATCTCGGAAAGCAAAAATGGGTATGTTTGAAGGAATAGTGGTTCCAACAATGTTGTATGGTTGCAAGGCGTGGGCTATGGATAGAGTTGTGCGCAGGAGGATGAATGTGCTGGAAATGAGATGTTTGAGAACAATGTGTGGTGTGAGGTGGTTTGATCGAGTAAGTAACGTAAAGGTAAGAGAGATGTGTGGAAATGAAAAAAGCGTGGTTGAGAGAGCAGAAGAGGGTGTTTTGAAATGGTTTGGGCACATGGAGAGAATGAGTGAGGAAAGATTGACCAAGAGGATATATGTGTCGGAGGTGGAGGGAACGAGGAGAAGTGGAAGACCAAATTGGAGGTGGAAAGATGGAGTGAAAAAGATTTTGTGTGATCGGTGCCTGAACATGCAGGAGGGTGAAAGTAGGGCAAGGAATAGAGTGAATTGGATCGATGTGGTATACCGGGGTTGACGTGCTGTCAGTGGATTGAACAAGGGCATGTTAAGCGTCTGGGGTAAACCATGGAAAGCTGTGTAGGTATGTATGTTTGCTGTGTGGACGTATGTATATACATGTGTATGGGGGTGGGTTGGGCCATTTCTTTCGTCTGTTTTCTTGCGCTACCTCGCAAACGCGGGAGACAGCGGCAAAATATATATATATATATATATATATATATATATATATATATATATATATATATATATATATATATATATATATATACTTTTTTTATTTTATACTATTCGAAATTCCCCGCGTCAGCGAGGTAGCGCTAAGACCTGAGGACTGAGCCTTTGGGGGAACATCCCCACTTGGCCCCCTCCTCCGTTCCCTCATTAGGAAAACCAAAAACGAGAGGGGAGGATTTCCAGCCCCCCGCTCCCTTCCGTTTTAGTCGCCTTCTACGACACGCAGGGAATACTTGGGAAGTATTCTTTCTTCCCTATCCCCAGGGATATATATATATATATATATATATATATATATATATATATATATATATATATATATATATATATATATATATATATATATATATACCTTGGCGCTTTGTATGTTCTATGAAGGTGCGCGTTCATATACACTTTATTCGTAGTCATATAACTCCGCGTTGTACAGTCAGGTTCGGTAAAACGCTATCAGCTGGCTATGTGTTCTGCTCGGAAACAACCGATAGACCCCGTTGCTCACCACTGTGAGACGAAGGGTATTCGAGTACTTAGTATTTCGAATAGTTGTTTCCTATTATACAGTCCCTTAGCCTAGCGGTTAGCATGCCTGCCTCTTGCACATGGGGTCCCAGGTTCGATCCTGGCTATTGGAGGTTAGTATGTTCTATGAAGGTGCGCGTTCATATACACTTTATTCTTATTCATATAACTTCGCGTTGTACAGTTAGGTTCGGTAAAACGCTATCAGCTGGCTATGTGTTCTGTTCGGAAACAACCGATAGACCCCGTTGATCACCATTGTGAGACGAAGGGTATTCGAGTACTTAGTATTTCGAATAGTTGTTTCCTATTATACAGTCCCTTACCTTAGCGGTTAGCATGCCTGCCTCTTACAAAAGGGGTCCCAGGTTCGATCCAGCCTGTTGGAGGTTTGTATGTTCTATGAAGGTGCGCGTTCATATACACTTTATTCGTATTCATATAACTCCGCGTTGTACAGTCAGGTTCGGTAAAACGCTATCAGCTGGCTATGTGTTCTGTTCGGAAACAACCGATAGACCCCGTTGCTCACCATTGTGAGACGAAGCGTATTCGAGTACTTAGTATTTCGAATAGTTATTTCCTATTATACAGTCCCATAGCCTAGCGGTTAGCATGCCTGCCTCTTGCACAAGGGGTCCCAGGTTCGATCCTGGCTGTTGGAGCCAATGGCCCAACCCACCCCCATACACATGTATATACATACGTCCACACACGCAAATATACACACCTACACAGCTTTCCATGGTTCACCCCAGACGCTTCACATGCCCTGATTCAATCCACTGACAGCACGTCAACCCCGGTATACCACATCGCTCCAATTCACTCTATTCCTTGCCCTCCTTTCACCCCCCTGCATGTTCAGGCCCCGATCACACAAAATCTTTTTCACTCCATCTTTCCACCTCCAATTTGGTCTCCCTCTTCTCCTCGTTCCCTCCACCTCCGACACATATATCCTCTTGGTCAATCTTTCCTCACTCTTTCTCTCCATGTGCCCAAACCATTTCAAAACACCCTCTTCTGCTCTCTCAACCACGCTCTTTTTATTTCCACACTTCTCTCTTACCCTTACATTAATTACTCGATCAAACCACCTCACACCACACATTGTCCTCAAACATCTCATTTCCAGCACATCCATCCTCCTGCGCACAACTCTATCCATAGCCTACGCCTCGCAACCATACAACATTGTTGGAACCCCTATTCCTTCAAACATACACATTTTTGCTTCCCGAGATAATGTTCTCGACTTCCACACATTCTTCAAGGCTCCCAGAATTTTCGCCCCCTCCCCCACCCTATGATCCACTTCCGCTTCCATGGTTCCATCCGCTGCCAGATCCACTCAAAGATATCTAAAACACTTCACTTCCTCCAGTTTTTCTCCATTCAAACTCACCTCCGAATTGACTTGACCCTCAACCCTACTGTACCCAATAACCTTGCTCTTATTCACATTTACTCTTAACTTTCTTCTTTCACACACTTTAATAAACTCAGTCAACAGTTTCTGCAGTTTCTCACATGAATCAGCCACCAGCGCTGTATCATCAGCGAACAACATCTGACTCACTTCCCAAGCTCTCTCATCCCCAACAGACTTCATACTTGCCCCTCTTTCCAAAACTCTTGCATTCACCTCCCTAACAACCCCATCCATAAACAAATTAAACAACCATGGAGACATCACACACCCCTGCCGCAAACCTACATTCACTGAGAACCAATCACTTTCCTCTCTTCCTACACGTACATATGCCTTACATCCTCGATAAAAACTTTTCACTGCTTCTAACAACTTGCCTCCCTCACCATATATTGTTAATACCTTCCACAAAGCATCTCTATCAACTCTATCATATGCCTTCTCCAGATCCATAAATGCTACATACAAATCCATTTGCTTTTCTAAGTATTTCTCACATACATTCTTCAAAGCAAACACCTGATCCACACATCCTCTACCACTTCTGAAACCACACTGCTCTTCCCCAATCTGATGCTCTGTACATGCCTTCACCCTCTCAATCAATACCCTCCCATATAATTTACCAGGAATACTTAACAAACTTATACCTCTGTAATTTGAGCACTCACTCTTATCCCCTTTGCCTTTGTACAATATATATATATATATGTATATATATATATATATATATATCCCTGGGGATAGGGGAGAAAGAATACTTCCCACGCATACTTCACCGGTCGCGGAAGGAGACTAAAGGGGACGGGAGCGTGGGCCAGAAACCCTCACCTCCTTGTATTCTAACTTTCGAAAAGGGGAAACAGAAGGAGTCACGCGGGGAGTGCTCATCCTCTTCGAAGGCTCAGATTGGGTTTCTAAATGTGTTTGGATGTAACCAAGATGAGAAAAAAGGAGAGATAGATAGTATATTTGACGAAATGAACCTGGATGTTTTGGCTCTGAGTGAAACGAAGCTCAAGGGTAAAGGGAAAGAGTAGTTTCGAAATGTCTTGGGAGTAAAGTCAGGGGTAAGTCAGAGGACAAGAGCAAGGAAAGGAGTAGCACTACTCCTGAAACAGGAGTTGTGTGAGTATGTGATAGAGTGTAAGAAAGTAAATTGTAGATTGATATGGGTAAAACTGAAAGTTGATGGAGAGAGATGGGAGATTATTGGTGCATATGCACCTGGGCATGAGAAGAAAGATCATTAGAGGCAATTGTTTTGGGAGCAGCTGAATGAGTGTGTTAGTGGTTTTGATAAACAAGGCCGGATTATATTGATGGGTGATTTGAATGCAAAGGTGAGTAATGTGGCAGTTGAGCGAATTATTGGTATACATGGGGTGTTCAGTGTTGTAAATGGAAATGGTGAAGAGCTTGTAGATTTATGTGCTGAAAAAGGACTGGTGGTTGGGAATACCTGGTTTAAAAAGCGGGATATACATAAGTATAAGTATGTAAGTAGGAGAGATGTCCAGAGAACGTTACTGAATTACGGGTTAATTGATAGACACGCGCGAGAAGAGTTTTGGATGTTAATGTGCTGAGAGGTGCAACTGGAGGAATGTCTGATCATTATCTTGTGGAGGCGAAGTTGAAGATTTGTAAGGGTTTTCAGAAAAGAAGAGAGAATGTCAGGGTGAAGAGATTGGTGAGAGTAAGTGAGCTTGGGAAGGAGACTTGTGTGAGGAACTAACGAAGAGAGACTGAGCGTAGAATGGAAAAAGATGAGAACAAAGGAGATAAGGGGAGTGGGGAAAGAATGGATGTATTTGGGAAGCAGTGATGGATTGCGCAAATGATGCTTGTGGCATGAGAAGCGTGGGAGGTGGGTTGATTAGAAAGGGTAGTGAGTGGTGGGATAAAGAAGTAAGATTGTTAGTGAAAGAGAGGAGAGAGGCATTTGGATGAATTTTCATGGGAAAATGCAAATGAGTGGGAGATGTATAAAAGAAAGAGGCAGGAGGTCAAGAGAAAGGTGCAAGAGGTAAAAGAGAGTACAAATGAGAGTTGGGGTGAGAGAGTATCATTAAATTTTAGAGAGAATAAAAGATGTTTTGGAAGGAGGTAACTAAAGTGCCTAAGACAAGGGAGCAAATGAGAACTTCAGTGAAGGGGCTAATGGGGAGGTAATAACTAGAAGTGGTGATGTGAAAAGGAGATGGAGTGAGTATTTTGAAGGTTTGTTGAATGTGTTTGATGATAGAGTGTCAGATATAGGGTGTTTTGGTCGAGGTGGCGTGCAAAGTGAGAGGGTTAGGGAAAATGATTTGCTAAACAGAGAAGAGGTAGTAAAAGCAATGCGAAAGATGAAATCTGGCAAGGTAGCAGGTTTGGATGGTATTGCAATGGAATTTATTAAAAAAGCGGGTGACTGTATTGTTGACTGGTTGCTAAGGTTATTTAATACATGAATGATTCATGGTGAATTGCCTGAGGATTGGCGGAATGCGTGCATAGCGACATTTTACAAAGGCAAAGGGGATAAGAGTGAGTGCTCAAACTACAGAGGTATAAGTTTGTTGAGTATTCCTGGTAAATTATATGGGAGGGTATTGATTGAGAGGGTGAAGGCATGTACATAGTATCCAATTGGGAAGAGCAGTGTGGTTTCAGAATAATTAGAAAAGCAAATGGATTTGTATGTAGCATTTTTGGATCTAGAGAAGGATTATGATAGAGTTGATAGAGATGCTCTGTGGAAGGTATTAAGAATATATGGTGTGGGAGGCAAGTTCTTAGAAACAGTGAAAAGTTTTTATCT
The DNA here is from genome assembly GCF_036320965.1 of Panulirus ornatus. Classification (NCBI taxonomy): domain Eukaryota; kingdom Metazoa; phylum Arthropoda; class Malacostraca; order Decapoda; family Palinuridae; genus Panulirus; species Panulirus ornatus. The sequence continues at coordinate 54,884,400 of NC_092238.1, read as the reverse complement.
AGGATGGAAAGCATGTGTAAGTGTACGAAAAGAGGAAAGTGATTGGTTCTTAGTGAATGTAGGTTTCCGGCAGTATTGTGTGATATCTCCATGGTTGTTTAATTTGTTTATGGATGGGGTTGTTAGAGAGGTGAATGCAAGAGTTTTGGAAAGAGGGGGAAGTTTGCAGTCTGTTGTGGATGAGAGAGCTTGGGAAGTGAGTCAGTTTTTGTTCGCAGATTATACTGCGCTGGTGGCTGATTTTCGTGAGAAACTGCAAAAGCTGGTGACTGAGTTTAGTAAAGTGTGTGAAAGAAGAAAGTTAAGAGTAAATGTGAATAAAAGCAAAGTATTTAGGTACAGTAGGGTTGACGGTCAAGTAAATTGGGAGGTAAGTTTGAATGGAGAGAAACTGCAGGTAGTAAAGTGTTTTAGAAATCTGGGAGTGGATCTGTCAGCGGATGGAACCATGGAAGCGAAAGTGAATCATAGGGTGGGGGAGGTGGCGAAAATTCTGAGAGCCTTGAAGAATATTTGGAAGTCGAGAACATTATTTCGGAAAGCAAAAATGGGTACGTTTGAAGGAATAGTGGTTCCAAAAATGTTGTATGGTTGCGAGGCGTGGGCTTTGGATAGAGTTGCGCGCAGGAGGGTGGATGTCCTGGAAATGAGATGTTTGAGGACAATATGTGGTGTGAGGTGGTTTGATCGAGTAAGTAATGTAAAGGTAAGAGAGATGTGTGGAAATAAAATGAGTGTGGTTGATAGAGTAGAAGAGGGTGTTTTGAAATAGTTTGGTCACATGGAGAGAATGAGTGCGGAAAGATTGACCAAGAAGATAAACGTGTCAGAGGTGGAGGGAAGGAGAAGTGGGAGACCAAATTGGAGGTAGAAAGATGAAGCGAAAAAGATTTTGAGTGATCGGGGACAGAACATGCAGGAGGGTGAAAGGCGGGCAAGGAATAGAGTGAATTTAAACGATGTGGGATACCGGTGTCGACGTCCTGTCAATAGATTGAATGGATTGAACCAGGGCACGTGAAGCGTCTAGGTTATACCATGGAAAGTTCTGTGGGGCCTGTTTGTGGAAAGGGAGCTGTGGTTTCGGTGCATTATTACATGACAGCTGGACAATCAGTGTGAACAAATTGGGACTTTGTTGTCTTTTCCTAGCGCTACCTCGCATACTTGAGGGGGGAGGGGGTTGTTTTTCCATGTGTGGTGGGTTGGCGAAGGGAATAAATAAAGGCAGACAGTATAAATCATGTACATGTGTATATATGTATATGTCTCTGTTTGTATATATATGTGTACATTGAGATTTATAGGTATGTATATTTGCGTGTGTGGACGTGTATGTATATGAGGGTGAGTTGGGCCATTCTTTCGTCTGTTTCCTTGCGCTACCTCGCAAACGCGGGAGACAGCGACAAAGTATAAAAAAAAAAAAAAAAATATATATATTTATATATATATATATATATATATATATATATATATATATATATATATATATATATATATATATATATATATATATATATAAAACTTTTCACTGCTTCTAACAACTTGCCACCCACACCATATGTTCTTATCGAGGATGTAAGGCATGTGTACGTGTAGGAAGAGAGGAAAGTGATTGGTTCTCAGTGAATGTAGGTTTGCGGCAGGGGTGTGTGATGTGTCCATGGTTGTTTAATTTGTTTATGGATGGGGTTGTTAGGGAGGTGAATGCAAGAGTTTTGGAAAGAGGGGCAAGTATGAAGTCTGTTGGGGATGAGAGAGCTTGGGAAGTGAGTC
>NC_092238.1:54875121-54880121 GCF_036320965.1 Panulirus ornatus | reverse complement strand
TCGAGAACATTATCTCGGAAAGCAAAAATGGGTATTTTTGAAGGAACAGTGGTTCCAACAATATTGTATTGTTGCGAGGCGTAAGCTATGTATAGAGTTGTGCGCAAGAGGATGGATGTGCTTGAAATGAGATGTTTGAGGACAATGTGTGGTGTGAGGTGGCTTGATCGAGTAAGTAACGTAAGGGTAAGAGAGATGTGTGGAAATAAAAAAAGCGTGGTTGAGAGAGCAGAAGAGGGTGTTTTGAAATAGTTTGGGCACACGGAGAGAATGAGTGAGGAAAGATTGACCAAGAGGATATATGTGTCGGAGGTGGAGGGAACGAGGAGAAATGTGAGACCAAACTGGAGGTGGAAGGATGGAGTGAAAAAGATTTTGTGTGATCGAGGCCTGAACATGCAGGAGGGTGAAAGGAGGGCAAGGAATAGAGTGAACTGGATCGATATGGTATACCGGGGTTGACGTGCTGTCAGTGGATTGAATCAGGGCATGTGAAGCGTCTGGGGTAAGCCATGGAAAATTGTGTATGTATGTATATTTGCGTGTGTGGACGTATGTATATACATGTGTATGGGGGTGGGTTGGGCCATTTCTTTCGTCTGTTTCCTGGCGCTACCTCGCAAACGCGGGAGACAGCGACAAAAAAAAAATATGTATATATATGATATCGTGGTTGAATTGATGAAAAATACTGTTGAAATTTGCGTAAATAAATTATACATTTCCCTTTTCCATAGCCGGAGGTTGAACCATTATGTGACATTCTTTTTTCACTTCATTTCCAGATAGAAGTTTCAGTCTTCTAAATTATTTCATACATTTTTCATATATATATATATATATATATATATATATATATATATATATATATATATATATATATATATATATATATATATATATATATATATATATATATATATATATATATATATATATATATATATATATATATAATATATATTATATATATATATATATATATATATATATATATATATATATATATATATATATATATATATATATATATATGAACATATATATATATATATGTATATATATATATATATATATATATATATATATATATATATATATATATATATATATATATATATATATATATATATATATATATATATATATATATATATATATATATATATATATATATATATTATCCCTGGGGATAGGGAAGAAAGAATACTTCCCACGCATTCCTCAGGTGTCGCAGAAGGCGACTACAGGGGACGGGAGCGGGAGGCAAGAAATCCTCCCCTCCTTGTATTCTAACTTTCTGAAATGGGAAACAAAAGAAGGAGTCACGCGGGGAGTGCTCATCCTCCTTGTAGGTTCAGATTGCGGTGTCTTAATGTGTGTGGATGTAACCAAGATGTGAAAAAAGGAGAGATAGGTAGTATGTTTGAGGAAAGGAACCTGGATGTTTTGGCTATGAGTGAAACGAAGTTTAAGGGTAAAGGGTAAGAGTGGTTTGGGAATGTCTTGGGAGTAAAGTCAGGGGTTAGTGAGAGGAGAAGAGCAAGGGAAGGAGTAGCACTACTCCTGAAACATGAGTTGTGGGAGTATGTGATAGAATGCAAGAAAGTAAATTCTCGATTAATATGGGTAAAACTGAAAGTTGATGGTGGGATGAGTGATTATTGGTGCATATGCACCTGGGCATGAGAAGAAAGATCATGAGAGGCAATTGTTTTGGGAGCAGCTGAATGAGTGTGTTAGTGGTTTTCATGCAAAGACCGGGTTATAGTGATGGGTGTTTTGAATGCAAAGGTGAGTAATGTGGCAGTTGATGGAATAATTGGTATTCATGGGGTGTTCAGTGTTGTAAATGGAAATTGTGAAGAGCTTGTAGATTTATGTGCTGAGAAAGGAATGGTGACTGGTAAATAACTGGTTTAAAAAGCGAGACATACATAAGTATACGTATGTAAGTAGGATAGATGGCCAGAGGGCGTTTTTGGATTACGTGTTAATATCCAGGCGCGCGAAAGAGAGACTTTTGGATGTTAATGTGCTGAGAGGTGCAACTGGAGGGATGTTTGATCATTATCTTGTGGAGGCAAAGGTGAAGATTTGAGTGGATTCTCAGAAAAGAAGAGAGAATGTTGGGGTGAAGAGGGTGGTGAGAGTAAGTGAGCTTGGGAAGGAGACTTGTGCAAGGAAGTACCAAGAGAGACTGAATACAGAATAGAAAAAAGTGAAAACAAATGAGGTAAGGGGAGTGGTGGAGGAATTGGACGTATTTAGGGAATCAGTGATGGATTGCGCAAAAGATGCTTGTGGCATGACAAGCGTGGGAGGTGGGTTGATTAGAAAGGGTAGTGAGTGGTGGGATGAAGAAGTATGATTACTAGTGAAAGAGAAAGAGAGGCATTTGGACGATTTTTGCAGGGAAAAAGTGCAAATGAGTGGGAGATGTATAAAAGAAAGAGACAGGAGGTCAAGAGATAGGTGCAAGAGGTGAAAAAGAGGGCAAATGAGAGTTGGCGTGAGAGAGTATCATTAAATTTTAGGGAGAATAAAAAGATATTCTGGAAGGAGGTAAATAAAATGCGTAAGACAAGGGACGAAATGGAAATTTCAGTGAAGGGGTTAATGGGGAGGTGATAACAAGTAGTGGTGATGTGAGGAGGAGATGGAGTGAGTATTTTGAAGGTTTGTTGAATGTGTTTGATGAGAGAGTGGCAGATATAGGGTGTTTTGGTCCAGGTGGTGTGCAAAGTGAGAGGGTTAGGGAAAATGATTTGGTAAGCATAGAAGAGGTATTAAAAGCTTTGCGGAAGATGAAATCCGGCAAGGCAGCAGGTTTCCATGGTATTCTAGAGGAATTTATTAAAAAAGGGGGTGACTGTATTGTTGACTGGTTGGTAAGGTTATTTAATGTATGTATGATTCATTGTGAGGTGCCTGAGGATTGGCAGAATGCTTGCATAGTGCCATTGTACAAAGGCAAAGGGGATAAGAGTGAGTGCTCAAATTACAGAGTTATAAGTTTGTTGAGTATTAATGGTAAATCATATGGGAGGGTATTGATTGAGAGGGTGAAGGCATGTACAGAGCATCAGATTGGGGAAGAGCAGTGTGGTTTCAGAAGTGGTAGAGGATGTGTGGATCAGGTGTTTGCTTTGAAGAATGAATGTGGGAAATACTTAGAAAAGCAAATGGATCTGGAGAAAGCATATGATACCGTTGATAGAGATTCTCTGTGGAAGGTAATAAGAATATATGGTGTGGGAGGCAAGTTGTTAGAAGCAGTGAAAAGTTTTTATCGAGGATGTAAGGCATATGTACGTGTAGGAAGAGAGGAAAGTTGTTGGTTCTCAGTGAATGTAGGTTTGCGGCATCGGTGTGTGATGTTCATGGATGGCGTTGTTAAAGAGGTGAGTGGAGGAGTTTTGGAAAGAGGGGCAAGTATGAAGTCTGTTGTGGATGAGAGAGCTTGGGAAGTGAGTTAGTTGTTGTTCGCTGATGATACAGCGCTTGTGGCTGATTCTTGTAAGAAACTGCAGAAGCTAGTTATGAGTTTGGTAAAGTGTGTGAAAGAAGAAAGTTAAGAGTAAATGTGAATAAGAGCAAGGTAATTAGGTACAATAGGGTTGAGGGTCAAGTGAATTGGGAGGTAAGTTTGAATATAGAAAAACTGGAAGAAGTAAAGTGTTTTAGATATCTGGGAGTGGATCTGGAAGCGGATCTAACCATGGAAGCGGAAGTGAATCATAGGTTGGGGGAGGGGGCGAAAATCCTTGGAGCCTTGAAGAATGTGTGCAAGTCGAGAACATTATTTCCGAAAGCAAAAATGGCTATGTTTGAAGGAACAGTGATTCCAACAATGTTTTATGATTGCGAGGCGTGTGCTATGGATAGAGTTGTGCGTAGGAGGGTGTATGTGCTGGAATGAGATGTTTGAGAACAATATGTGGTGTGAGGTGGTTAGATCAAGTAAGTAATGTAAGGGTAAGATAGATGTGTGGAAATAAAAAGAGCGTGGTTGAGAGAACAGAAGAGGGTGTTTTGAAATGGTTTGGGCACACGGAGAGAATGAGTGAGGAAAGATTGACCAGGATATATGTGTCGGAGGTGGAGGGAACGAGGAGAAGTGGGAGACCAAATTGGAGGTTGAAAGATGGAGTGAAAAAGATTTTGAGTAATCGGGGCCTGAACATGCAGGAGGGTGAAAGGCGGGCAAGGAATAGAGTGAATTGGATCGATGTGGTATACCGGGGTAGACGTGCTGTCCATGGATTGAATCAGGGCATGTGAAGCGTTTGGGGCCTGGATGTGGAAAGGGAGCTGTGGTTTCGGGCATTATTACATGACAGCTAGAGATTGAGTGTGAACGAATGTGGCCTTTCTTGTCTTTTCCTAGCGCTACCTCGCATACATGAGGGGGGAGGGTGATGTTACTCCATGTGTGGCGAGGTGGCGATGGGAATGAATAAAGTCAGTGTGAATTGTGCGCATGTGTATATATGTATATGTGTGTGCATGTATATATATATGAGTACATTGAGATGTATGGGTATGTATATTTGCGTGTCTGGACGTGTATGTATAAACATGTGTATGTGGGTGGGTTGGGCCATTTATTTCGTGTGTTTCCTTGCGATACCTCGCAAACGCGAGAGACAGCGACAAAGCAAAATAAATAATGTGAGAAATACTTAGAAATAATGTGAGAAATACTTAGAAATAATGTGAGAAATACTTAGAAAAGCAAATGGATTTGTATATAGCATATGATAGAGTTGATAGAGATGCTCTGCGGAAGGTATTAAGAATATATGGTGTGGGAGGCAAGTTGTTAGAAGCAGTGAAAAGTTTTTATCGAGGATGTAAGGTATGTGTACGTGTAGGAAGAGAGGAAAGTGATTGGTTATCAGTGAATGTAGGTTTGCGGCAGTGGTGTGTGATGTCTCCATGGTTGTTTAATTTGTTTATGGATGAGGTTGTTAGGGAGGTGAATGCAAGTGGTTTGG
>NC_092238.1:54862621-54870121 GCF_036320965.1 Panulirus ornatus | reverse complement strand
TTTCCACCTCCAATTTGGTCTCCCACTTCTCGATCCCTCCACCCCTGACACATATATTCTCTTGGTCAATGTTTCCGCACTCATTCCCTCCATGTGACCAAACCATTTCAAAACACCCTTTTCTGCTCTCTCAACCACACTCTTTTTATTACCAAACATCTCTCTTACCCTATTCTTACTTACTCGATCAAACCACCTCACACCACATATTGTCCTGAAACATCTCATATCCAGCACATCCACCTTCCTCAGCACAACTCTATCCAAAGCCCACGCCTCACAACCATACAACATTTTTCGAACCACTATTCCTTTAAACATACCCATTTTTGATTTCCTAGATAATGTTCTCGACATCCACACATTCTTCAACGCTCCCAGAATTTTAGCCCCATCCCCCACTTTATGTTTCACTTCCGCTTCCATGGTTCCATTCGCTGCAAAATTCACTCCCTGATATCTAAAACATTTCACTTCCTCCCTTTCTTCTCCATTCAAACTTACCTCCGAATTGACTTAACCATTAACCGTAATTTACCTAAAAACCTTGCTGTTATTCACATTTCTTCTTTCACACACTTCACCAAATTCAGTTACCAGCTTCTGCAGTTTCTCTTAAATGAATCAACCATTAGCGCTGTATCATCAGCGAACAACAACTGACTCACTTCCCAAGCTTTCTCATCCACAACAGACTGCTTACTTGCAATTCTTTCCATAACCCTTGCATTCACCTCCCTAACAACCCCATCCATAAACAAATTAAACAACCATGGAGATATCACACACTTCTGCCGTAAATCTACATTCACTGAGAACCAATCACTTTCCTTTCTTCCTACACGTACACATGCCTTACATCCTCGATAAAAACTTTTCACTGCTTCTAACAACTTTCCTCCCATACCATATATTTTTAATACCTTCCACACAGCATCTCTATCAACCCTATTATATGCCTTCTCCAGATCCATAAATGCTACATACAAATCCATTTGCTTTTCTAAGTATTTCTCAGATACATTCATCAAAGCAAACACCTGATCCACACATCCTCTACCACTTCTGAAACCACACTGCTCTTCTCCAATCTGATGCTCTGTGCATCCCTTCACCCTCTCAATCAATACCCTCCCATATAATTTACCAGGAATACTTAACAAACTTATACCTCTGTAATTTGAGCACTCACTCTTATCCCCTTTGCCTTTGTACAATGGCACTATGCAAGCATTCTGCCAATCCTCAGGCACCTCACAATGAATCATACATAAATTAGATAATCTTAGGAACCAGTCAACAATACAGTCACCCCCATTTTTAATGAATTCCACTGCAATATCATCCAAATACGCTGCTTTCCCGGCTTTCATCTTCCACAAAGCTTTTACTACCTCCTCTCTGTTTACCAAATCATTTTCCCTAACCCTCTCACTTTGCACACCACCTCGACCAAAACACCCTATATCTGCCAACTCTATCATCGAACACATTCAAGAAACTTTCAAAATACTCACTCCATCTCCTTCTCACATCACCACTACTTGTTATCACCTCCCCATTAGTCCCCTTCACTGAAGTTCCCATTTGCTCTCTTGTCTTACGCACTTTATTTACCTCCTTCCAAAACATCTTTTTATTCTCCCTAAAATTTAATGATACTCTCTCAGCCGAACTCTCATTTGCCCTCTTTTTCACCTCCTGCACATTTCTTATGACGTCCTGCCTATTTCTTTTATACATCTCCCACGCATTTGCATTCTTTCCCTTCAAAAATCGTTCAAATGCTTCTCTCTTCTCTTTCACTAGTAATCTTACTTCTTCATCCCACCTCTCAGTACCCTTTCTAATCAACCCACCTCCCACGCTTGTCATGCCACAAGCATCTTTTGCGCAAGCCATCACTACTTCCCTAAATACATCCCATTCCTCCCCCACTCCCGTTACGTCGTCTGTTCTCACCTTTTTCCATTCTGTTCTCAGTCTCTCCTGCTACTTCCTCACACAATTCTCCTTCCCAAGCTCGCTTACTCTCACCACTTTCTTCACCCCAACATTCTCCCTTCTTTTCTGAAAACCACCCAAACTCTTCACCTTCGCCCCCGCAACATAATGATCAGACATCCCTCCAGTTGCATCTCTCAGCACATTAACATCCAAAAGTATCCCTTTCGCGCGCTTATCAATTTGCACGTAATCCAATAACGCTCGCTGGCCATCTCTCCTACTTACATACGTATACTTATGCATATCTCACTTTTTAATGCAGGTATTCCCAATCACCTGTCCTTTTTCAGCAAATAAATCTACAAGCTCTTCAACATTTCCATTTACAACACTGAACACCCCATGTATACCAATTATTCCCTTAACTGCCACATTACTCACCTTTGCATTCAAATCACCCATCACTATAACCCGGTCTCGTGCATCAAAACCACTAACACAATCATTCAGTTGCTCCCAAAACACTTGCCTCTCATGATCTTTCTTCTCATGGCCAGGTGTATATGCACCAATAATCACCCATCTCTCTCCATCAACTTTCAGTTTTACCCATATCAATCTAGAATTTACTTTCTAACACTCTGTCACATACTCTCACAACTCCTGTTTCATGAGTAGTGCTACTCCCTCCCTTTCTCTTGTCCTCTCACTTACCCCTGACTTTACTCGCAAGACATTCCTAACCACTCTTCCCCTTTACCCTTGAGCTTCGTTTCACTCAGAGCATAAACATCCAGGTTCCTTTCCTCAAACATACTACCTAGCTCTCCTTTTTCTCATCGTTTTTACACCCATACTCATTTAGACACAACAGTCTGAAACTTCGAGGAGGATGAGCACTCCCCGCATAACTCCTTCTCCTGTTTCCTCTTTTAGAAAGTCAAAATACAAGGAGGGGAGGGCTTGTGGCCCTCCGTTCCTGTCCCCTTTAGTCGCCTTCTACGACACGTGAGGAATGTGTGGGAAGTATTCTTTCCTCCCTATCCCCAGGGATAAGGTAGAAATATATATATATATATATATATATATATATATATATATATATATATATATATATATATATATATATCCCTGGGGATAGGGGATTAAGAGTACTTCCCACGTATTCCCTACGTGTCGTAGAAGGCGACTAAAAGGGGAGGGAGCGGGGGGCTGGAAATCCTCCCCTCTCGTTTTCTTTTTTTTTTAATTTTCCAAAAGAATGAACAGAGAATTGGGCCAGGTGAGGGTATTCCCTCAAAGGCCCAGTCCTCTGTTCTTAACGCTACCTCACTAATGCGGGAAATGGCGAATAGTTTGAAAGAAAAGATATATATATGTTATCTCGGAAAGCAAAAATGGGTATGTTTGAAGGAATAGTGGTTCCATCAATGTTGTATGGTTGCGAGGCGTGGGCTATGGATAGAGTTGTGCGCAGGAGGATGGATGTGCTGGAAATGAGATGTTTGAGGACAATGTGTGGTGTGAGGTGGTTTAATCGAGTGAGTAACGTAAGGGTAAGGGAGATGTGTGGAAACAAAAAGAGCGTGGTTGAGAGAGCAGAAGAGGGTGTTTTGAAGTGGTTTGGGCACATGGAGAGAATGAGTGAGGAAAGATTGACCAAGAGGATATATGTGTCGGAGGTGGAGGGAACGAGGAGAAGAAGGAGACCAAATTGGAGGTGGAAAGATGGAGTGAAAAAGATTTTGTGTGATCGGGGCGTGAACATGCAGGAGGGTGAAAGGAGGGCAAGGAATAGAGTGAATTGGAGCGATGTGGTATACCGGGGTTGACGTGCTGTCAGTGGATTGAATCAAGGCATGTGAAGCGTCTGGGGTAAACCATGGAAAGCTGTGTAGGTATGTATATTTGAGTGTGTGGACGTATGTATATACATGTGTATGGGGGGGGTTGGGCCATTTCTTTCGTCTGTTTCCTTGCGCTACCTCGCAAACGCGGGAGACAGCGACAAACTATGATAAATAAAAAAAAAAATATATGTATATATATATATATATATATATATATATATATATATATATATATATATATATATATATATATATATATATATATATACATATATATTTATATATATATATATATATATATATATATATATATATATATATATATATATATATATATATATATATATATATATATATATATATATATATATATATATATATATATATATATATATATATATATATATATATAGATATATATGTATATATAGATATGTATATATATATATATATATATATATATATATATATATATATATATATATATATATATATATATATATATATATATATATATATATATATATATATATATATATATATATATATATATATATATATATATATATATATATATATATATATATATATATATATATATATATATATATATATATATATATATATATATATATATTTATATATATATATATATATATATATATATATATATATATATTTATATATATATATTATTTTTTTTCTTTCAAACTAATCGCCATTTCCCGCATTAGCAAGGGGGAGTTAAGAACAGAGCACTTGGCCTCTGAGGGAATATCCTCACCTGGCCCCTTTTCTGTACCTTCTTTTGGAAAATCAAAAAAAAAAAATCAAGAGGGGATGATTTCCTGCCTACCCCTGCCTCCCCTTTTAGTCGCCTTCTACGACGCGCAGGGAATACGTGGGAAGTATTCTTTCTTCCCTATCCCCAGGGACACACACACACACACACATATATATATATATATATATATATATATATATATATATATATATATATATATATATATATATATATATATATATATATATATATGTATCTTTTTTTTTTATTGCCGCTGTCTCCCGCGTTTGCGAGGTAGCGCAAGAAAACAGACGAAAGAAATGGCCCAACCCTCCCCCATACACATGTATATACATACGTCCACACACTCAAATATACATACCTACACAGCTTTCCATGGTTTAAACCAGACGCTTCACATGCCTTGATTCAATCACTGACTGCAAGTCAACCCCCGTATACCACATCGATCCAATTCACTCTATTCCTTGCCCTCCTTTCACCCTCCTTCATGTTCAGGCCCCGATCACAAAAGATCTTTTTCACTCCATCTTTCCACCTCCAATTTGGTCTCCCACTTCTCGTTCCTTCCACCTCCGACACATATATCCTCTTGGTCAATCTTTCCTCACTCATTCTCTCCATGTGCCCAAACCATTTCAAAACACCCTCTTCTGCTCTCTCAGCCACGCTCTTTTTATTTCCACACATCTCTCTTACCCTTACGTTACTTATTCGATCAAACCACCTCACACCACACATTGTCCTCAAACATCTCATTTCCAGCACATCCATCCTCCTGCACACAACTCTATCCATAGCCCACGCCTCGCAACCATACAACATTGTTGGAACCACTATTCCTTCAAACATACCCATTTTTGATTTCCGAGATAATGTTCTCGACTTCCACATATTCTTCAAGGCTCCCAGAATTTTCGCCCCCTCCCCCACCCTATGATCCACTTCCGCTTCCATAGTTACATCCGCTGCCAGATCCACTCCCAGATATCTAAAACACTTTACTTCCTCCAGTTTTTCTCCAATCAAACTTACCTCCCAATTGACTTGACCCTCAACCCTACTGTACCTAATAACATTGCTCTTATTCACATTTACTCTAACTTTCTTCTTTCACACACTTTACCAAACTGAGTCACCAGCTTCTGCAGTTTCTTACATGAATCATCCACCAGAGCTGTATCATCAGCGAACAACAACTGGCAAGCTTCCGAAGCTCTCTCATCCCCAACAGACTTCATACTTGCCCCTCTTTCCAAAACTCTTGCATTCACCTCCCTAACAACCCCATCCATAAACAAATTAAACAACCATGGAGACATCATACACCCCTACCGGAAACCTAGAGTCACTGAGAACCAATCACTTTCCTCTCTTCCTACACGTACACATGCCTTAAATCCTCGATAAAAACTTTTCACTGCTTCAAACAACTTGCCTCCCATACCATATATTCTTAATACCTTACACAGAGCATCTCTATCAACTCTATCATATTCCTTCTCCAGATCCATAAATGCTACATGCAAATCCATTTGCTTTTCTAAGTATTTCTCACATACATTCTTCAAAGTAAACACCTGATCCACACATCCTCTACCACTTCTGAAACCACACTGCTATTCCCCAATCTGATGCTCTGTACATGCCTTCACCCCCTCAATCAATACCCTCCCTTATAATTTACCAGGAATACTCAACAAACTTATACCTTTGTAATTTGAGCACTCACTCTTATCCCCTTTGCCTTTGTATAATGGCACTATGCACGCATTCCGCCAATCCTCAGGCACCTCACTATGAGTCATACATACATTAAATAACCTTACCAACCAGTCAATAACACAGTCACCCCCTTTTTTCATAAATTTCACTGCAATACCATCCAAACCTGCTGCCTTACCGGCTTTCATCTTTCGCAAAGCTTTTACTACCTCTTCTCTGTTTACAAAATCATTTTCCCTAAGCCTCTCACTTTAAACACCACCTCGACCAAAGCACCCTATATCTGCCACTCTATCATCAAACACATTTAACAAACCTTCAAAATACTCACTCCATCTCCTTCTCACATCACCACTACTTGTTATCACCTCCTCATTTGCGCCCTTCACTGAAGTTCCCATTTGCTCCCTTGTCTTACGCACTTTATTTACCTCCTTCCAGAACATCTTTTTATTCTCCCTAAAATTTAATGATACTCTCTCACCCCAACTCTCATTTGCCCTCTTTTTCACCTCTTGCACCTTTCTCTTGACCTCTTGTCTCTTTATTTTATACATCTCCCACTCAATTGCATTTTCTCCCTGCAAAAATCGTCCAAATGCCTCTCTCTTCTCTTTCACTAATAATCTTACTTCTTCATCCCACAACTCACTACCCTTTCTAATCAACCCACCTCCCACTCTTCTCATGCCACAATCATCTTTTGAGCAACCCATCACTGATTCCCTAAATATATCCCATTCCTCCCCCACTCCCCTTACTTTCATTGTTCTCACCTTTTTCCATTCTGTACTCAGTCTCTCCTGGTACTTCCTCTCACAAGTCTCCTTCCCAAGCTCACTTACTCTAACCACCCTCTTCAACCCAACATTCACTCTTCTTTTCTGAAAACCCATACAAATCTTCACCTTAGCCTCCACAAGATAATGATCAGACATCCCTCCAGTTGCACTTCTCAGCACATTGACATCCAAAAATCTCTCTTTCGCTCGCCTGTCAATTAACACGTAATCCAATAACGCTCTCTGGCCATCTCTCCTACTTACATACGTATACTTTTGTATACCTCGCTTTTTAAACCAGGTATTCCCAATCACCCGTCCTTTTTCAGCACATAAATCAACAAGCTCTTCACCATTTCCATTTATATACATATATATACTTATCATTATT
>NC_092238.1:54832631-54862521 GCF_036320965.1 Panulirus ornatus | reverse complement strand
ATCCCCTTTGCCTTTGTACAATGGCACTATGCAAGCATTCTGCCAATCCTCAGGCACCTCACAATGAATCATACATAAATTAAATAATCTTAGGAACCAGTCAACAATACAGTCACCCCCATTTTTAATAAATTCCACTGCAATATCATCCAAATACGCTGCTTTGCCGGCTTTCATCTTCCAAAAAGCTTTTTCTACCTCCTCTCTGTTTACCAAATCATTTTCCCTAACCCTCTCACTTTGCACACCACCTCGACCAAAACACCCTATATCTGCCACTCTATCATCGAACACATTCAAGAAACTTTCAAAATACTCACTCCATCTCCTCACATCACCACTACTTGTTATCACCTCCCCATTAGTCCCCTTCACTGAAGTTCCCATTTGCTCTCTTGTCTTACGCACTTTATTTACCTCCTTCCAAAACATCTTTTTATTCTCCCTAAAATTTAATGATACTCTCTCAGCCGAACTCTCATTTGCCCTCTTTTTCACCTCCTGCACATTTCTTATGACGTCCTGCCTATTTCTTTTATACATCTCCCACTCATTTGCATTCTTTCTTTTCAAAAATCGTTCAAATGCTTCTCTCTTCTCTTTCACTAGTAATCTTACTTCTTCATCCCACCTCTCAGTACCCTTTCTAATCAACCCACCTCCCATGCTTGTCATGCCACAAGCATCTTTTGCGTAAGCCATCACTACTTCCCTAAATACATCCCATTCCTCCCCCACTCCCGTTACGTCGTCTGTTCTCACCTTTTTCCATTCTGTTCTCAGTCTCTCCTGCTACTTCCTCACACAATTCTCCTTCCCAAGCTCGCTTACTCTCACCACTTTCTTCACCCCAACATTCTCCCTTCTTTTCTGAAAACCACCCAAAATCTTCACCTTCGCCCCCGCAACATAATGATCAGACATCCCTCCAGTTGCATCTCTCAGCACATTAACATCCAACAGTATCCCTTTCGCGCGCTTATCAATTTGCACGTAATCAATTAACGCTCGCTGGCAATCTCTCCTACTTACATACGTATACTTATGCATATGTCACTTTTTAATGAAGGTATTCCCAATCACCAGTCCTTTTTCAGCAAATAAATCTACAAGCTCTTCACCATTTCCATTTACAACACTGAACACCCCATGTATACCAATTATTCCCTTAACTGCCACATTACTCACCTTTGCATTCAAATCACCCATCACTATAACCCGGTCTCGTGCATCAAAACCACTAACACACTCATTCAGCTGCTCCCAAAACACTTGCCTCTCATGATCTTTCTTCTCATGGCCAGGTGTATATGCACCAATAATCACCCATCTCTCTCCATCAACTTTCAGTTTTACCCATATCAATCTAGAATTTACTTTCTTACACTCTGTCACATACTCTCACAACTCCTGTTTCATGAGTAGTGCTACTCCCTCCCTTTCTCTTGTCCTCTCACTTACCCCTGACTTTACTCGCAAGACATTCCAAACCACTCTTCCCCTTTACCCTTGAGCTTCGTTTCACTCAGAGCCTAAACATCCAGGTTCCTTTCCTCAAACATACTACCTATCTCTCCTTTTTCTCATCTTTTTTACACCCATACTCATTTACACACCACAATCTGAAACTTCGAGGAGGATGAGCACTCCCCGCATAACTCCTCCTGTTTCCTCTTTTAGAAAGTCAAAATACAAGGAGGGGAGGGTTTGTGGCCCTCCGTTCCTGTTCCCTTTAGTCGCCTTCTACGACACGTGAGGAATGTGTGGGAAGTATTCTTTCCTCCCTATCCCCAGGGATAGGGTAGATATATATATATATATATATATATATATATATATATATATATATATATATATATATATATATATATATATATATATATATATACATATATATATATATATATATATATATATATATATATATATATATATATATATATATATATGTATATATATATATATATATATATATATATATATATATATGTATATATATATATATATATATATATATATATATATATATATATATATATATATATATATATTTTTTTTTTTTTTTTTTTTTTTTTCATACTATTCGCTATTTCCCGCGATAGCGAGGTAGCGTTAAGAACAGACGGCTGGGCCTTTGAGGGAACATCCCCACCTGGACCCCTCCTCTGTTCCTTCTTTTGGAAAAAAAAAAAACGAGAGGGGAGGATTTCCAGCCCCCCGCTCCCTTCCCTTTTAGTCGCCTTCTACGACACGCAGGGAATACGTGGGAAGTATTCTTTCTCCCCTATCCCCAGGGAAAAAATATATATATATATATATATATATATAGTTTGAAAGAAAAAAGATAATATATATATATATATATATATATATATATATATATACATATATATTTTCTTTTTTCTTTCAAACTAATCGCCATTTCCCGCATTAGCAAGGTAGAGTTAAGAACAGAGTACTGGGCCTCTGAGGGAATATCCTCACCTGGCACCTTTTCTGTTCCTTCTTTTGGAAAATCAAAAAAAAATCAAGAGGGGATGATTTCCTGCCCACCGCTCCCTCCCCTTTTAGTCGCCTTCTACGACACTCAGGGAATACGTGGGAAGTATTCTTTCTTCCCTATCCCCAAGGACACACACACACACATATATATATATATTATATATATATATATATATTTTTTTTTTTTTTTTTTTTTTTTATACTTTGTCGCTGTCTCCCGCGTTTGCGAGGTAGCGCAAGGAAACAGACGAAAGAAATGGCCCAACCCCCCCCCCCCATACACATGTACATACACACGTCCACACACGCAAATATACATACCTACACAGCTTTCCATGGTTTACCCCAGACGCTTCACATGCCTTGATTCAATCCACTGACAGCACGTCAACCCCTGTATACCACATGACTCCAATTCACTCTATTCCTTGCCCTCCTTTCACCCTCCTGCATGTTCAGGCCCCGATCACACAAAATCTTTTTCACTCCATCTTTCCACCTCCAATTTGGTCTCCCTCTTCTCCTCGTTCCCTCCACCTCCGACACATATATATATATATATATATATATATATATATATATATATATATATATATATATATATATATATATATATATATATATATATATATATATATATATATATATATATATATATATATATATATATATATATATATATATATATATATATATATAAATATATATATATATATATATATATATATATATATATATATATATATATATATATATATACATATATATATATACATATATATATATATATATATATATATATATATATATATATATATATATATATATATATATATATCTTTTTTTTATTGCCGCTGTCTCCCGCGTTTGCGAGGTAGCGCAAGGAAACATACGAAAGAAATGGCCCAACCCTCCCCCATACACATGTATATACATACGTCCACACACGCAAATATACATACCTACACAGCTTTCCATGGTTTAAACCAGACGCTTCACATGCCCTGATTCAATCACTGACTGCACGTCAACCCCCGTATAACACATCGATCCAATTCACTCTATTCCTTGCCCTCCTTTCACCCTCCTTCATGTTCAGGCCCCTATCACAAAAGATCTTTTTCACTCCATCTTTCCACCTCCAATTTGGTCTCCCACTTCTCCTCGTTCCCTCCACCTCCGACATATATATCCTCTTGGTCAATCTTTCCTCACTCATTCTCTCCATGTGCCCAAACCATTTCAAAACACCCTCTTCTGCTCTCACAGCCACGCTCTTTTTATTTCCACACATCTATCTTACCCTTACGTTACTTACTCGATCAAACCACCTCACACCACACGTTGTCCTCAAACATATCATTTCCAGCACATCCATCCTCCTGCGCACAACTCTATCCATAGCCCACGACTCGCAACCATACAACATTGTTGGAACCACTATTCCTTCAAACATACCCATTTTTGCTTTCCGAGATAATGTTCTCGATTTCCACACATTCTTCAAGGCTCCCAGAATTTTCGCCCCCTACCCCACCCTATGATCCACTTCCGCTTCCATAGTTACATCCGCTGCCAGATCCACTCCCAGATATCTAAAACACTTTACTTCCTCCAGTTTTTCTCCATTTAAACTTACCTCCCAATTGACTTGACCCTCAACCCTACTGTACCTAATAACATTGCTCATATTCACATTTACTCTAACTTTCTTCTTTCATATACATTACCATACTGAGTCACCAGCTTCTGCAGTTTCTTACATGAATCATCCACCAGCGCTGTATCATCAGTGAACAACAACTGCCAAGCTTCCCAAGCTCTCTCATCCACAACAGACTTCATACTTGCCCCTCTTTCCAAAACTCTTGCATTCACGTCCCTAACAACCCCATCCATAAACAAATTAAACAACCATGGAGACATCATACACCCCTGCCGGAAACCTAGAGTCACTGAGAACCAATCACTTTCCTCTCTTCCTACACGTACACATGCCTTACATCCTCGATAAAAACTTTTCACTGCTTCAAACAACTTGCCTCCCATCCTATATATTCTTAATACCTTCCACAGAGCACCTCTATCAACTCTATCATATGCCTTCTCCAGATCCATAAATGCTACATGCAAATCCATTTGCTTTTCTAAGTATTTTTCACATACATTCTTCAAAGTAAACACCTGATCCACACGTCCTCTACCACTTCTGAAACCGCACTGCTCTTCCCCAATCTGATCCTCTATACATGCCTTCACCCTCTCAATCAATACCCTCCCATATAATTTACCAGGAATACTAAACAAACTTATACCTCTGTAATTTGAGCACTCACTCTTATCCCCTTTGTCTTTGTCTAATGGCACTATGCACGCATTCCGCCAATCCTCAGGCACCTCATCATGAGTCATACATACATTAAATAACCTTACCAACCAGTCAATAAACAGTCACCCCCTTTTTTAATAAATTCCACTGCAATACCATCCAAACCTGCTGCCTTGCCGGCTTTCATCTTTCGCAAAGCTTTTACTACCTCTTCTCAGTTTAACAAATCATTTTCCCTAAGCCTCTCACTTTAAACACCACCTCGACCAAAGCACCCTATATCTGCCACTCTATCATCAAACACATTTAACAAACCTTTAAAATACTCACTCCATCTCCTTCTCACATCACCACTACTTGTTATCACCTCCTCATTTGCGCCCTTCACTGAAGTTCCCATTTGCTCCCTTGTCTTACGCACTTTATTTACCTCCTTCCAGAACATCTTTTTATTCTCCCTAAAATTCAATGATACTCTCTCACCCCAACTCTCATTTGCCCTCTTTCTCACCTCTTGCACCTTTCTCTTGACCTCCTGTCTCTTTATTTTATACATCTCCCACTCAATTGAATTTTTTCCCTGCAAAAATCGTCCAAATGCCTCTCTCTTCTATTTCACTAACAATCTTACTTCTTCATCCCACCACTCACTACCCTTTCTAATCAACCTACATCCCACTCTTCTTATGCCACAATCATCTTTTGCGCAACCCATCAATGATTCCCTAAATACATCTCATTCCTCCCCCAATCCCCTTACTTCCATTGTTCTCACCTTTTTCCTTTCTGTACTCAGTCTCTCCTGGTACTTCCTCTCACAAGTCTCCTTCCCAAGCTCACTTACTCTAACCACCCTCTTCAACCCAACATTCACTCTTCTTTTCTGAAAACCCATACAAATCTTCACCTTAGCCTCCACAAGATAATGATCAGACATCCCTCCAGTTGCACCTCTCAGCACATTAACATCCAATAGTCTCTCTTTCGCGCGCCTGTCAATTAACAAGTAATCCAATAACGCTCTCTGGCCATCTCTCCTACTTACATACGTATACTTTTGTATACCTCGCTTTTTAAACCAGGTATTCCCAATCACCAGTCCTTTTTCAGCACATAAATCTACAAGCTCTTCACCATTTCCATTTATATACATATATATACTTATCATTATCATTATTATTTTGCTTTGTCGCTGTCTCTCGCGTTAGCGAGGTAGCGCAAGTAAACAGACGAAAGAATGGCGCAACCCACCGACATACACATGTATGAATATATATATATATATATATATATATATATATATATATATATATATATATATTATTCACTCCATCTCCGTCTCATATCACCACTACTTGTTATCACCTTCCCTGTAGCACACTTCACTGAAATTCCCATTTGATCCCTTGTCTAACGCACTTTATTTACATCCTTCTAGAACATCTTTTTATTCTCCCTAAAATCTAATGATACTCTCTCCACAAGATATTGATCAGACATCCCTCCAGTTGCAGCTCTCAGCACATTAACAAGAGGTGAAAAAGATGGCAAATGAGAGTTGGGGTGAGAGATTATCAGTAAAATTTAGGGAGAATAAAATGATGTTCTTGAAGGAGGTAAATAATGTGCGTAAGACAAGGGAGCAAATGGGAACTTCAGTGAAGGGGGCTAATGGGGAGGTGATAACAAGTAGTGGTGATGTGAGAAGGAGATGGAGTGAGTATTTTGAACTTTTGTTGAATGTGTTTGATGATAGAGTGGCAGATATAGAATGTTTTGGTCGAGGTGGTGTGCAAAGTGAGAGGGTTAGGGAAAATGTTTTGGTAAAGAGAGTAGAGGTAGTAAAAGCTTTGCGGAAGATGAAATCCGGCAAGGCAGCAGGTTTGGATGGTATTGTAGTGGAATTTATTAAAAAAGTGGTTGACTGTATTGTTAACTAGTTGGTAAGGTTATTTAATATATGTATGATTCATGTTGAAGTGCCTGAGGATTGGCGGAATGCTTGCATAGTGCCATTGTACAAAGGCAAAGGGGATAAAAGTGAGTGCTCAACTTACAGAGGTATGAGTTTGTTGAGTATTCCTGGTAAATTATATGGGAGGGTATTGATTGAGAGTGTGAAGGCATGTACAGAGCATGAGATTGGCGAAGAGCAGTGTGGTTTCAGAAGTGGTAGAGGATGTGTGGATCAGGTGTTTGCTTTGAAGAATGTTTGTGAGAAATACTTAGAAAAGCAAATGGATTTGTACGTAGTATTTTTGGATCTGGAGAATGCATATGACAGAGTTGCTGGAGATGCTCTGTGGAAGGTACTAAGAACATATGTTGTGGGAGGAAAGTTGTTAGAAGCAGTGAAAATTTTTTATCGAGGATTAAGGCATGTGTACGTGTAGGAAGAGAGGAAAGTGATTGGTTCTCAGTGAATGTAGGTTTGCGGCAGGGGTGTGTGATGTCTCCATGGTTGTTTAATTTGTTTATGGATGGGGTTGTTAGGGAGGTGAATGCAAGAATTTTGGAAAGAGGAGCAAGTATGAAGTCTGTTGGGGATGTGAGAGCATGCAAAATGAGTCAGTTGTTGTTCTCTGATGATACAGCGCTGGTGGGTGATTAATGTGAGAAACTGCAGAAGCTGGTGACTGAGTTTGGAAAGTGTGTGAAAGAAGAAAGTTAAGAGGAAATGTGAATAAGAGGAAGCTTATTAGGTACAGTAGGTTTGAAGGTCAAGTCAATTGGGAGGTAAGTTTGACTGACAAAAACTGGAGGAAGTAAAGTGTTTTAGATATCTGGGAGTGGATATGGCAGCGGATGGAACCATGGAAGCGGAAGTGAATCATAGGGTGGGGGAGGGGGCGAAAGTCCTGGGAGCCTTGAATAATGTGTGGAAGTCGAGAACATTATCTCCGAAAGCAAAAATGGGTATGTTTGAAGGAATAGTGGTTCCAACAATGTTGTATGGTTGCGAGGCGTGGGCTATGGATAGAGTTTTGCGCAGGAGTGTGGATGTGCTGGAAATGAGATGTTTGAGGATAATATGTGGTGTGAGGTTGTTTGATCGAGTAAGTAATGTAAGGGTAAGATAGATGTGTGGAAATAAAAAGAGCGTGGCTGAGAGAGGAGAAGAGGGTGTTTTGAAATGGTTTAGGCACATGGAGAGAATGAGTGAGGAAAGATTGACCAAGAGGATATATGTGTCGGAGGTGGAGGGAACGAGGAAAAGTGGGAGACCAAATTGGAGGTGGAAAGATGGAGTGAAAAAGATTTTGTGTGATCAGGGCCTGAACATGCAGGAGGGTGAAAAGTGGGCAAGGATTAGAGTGAATTAGATCGAGTCGACGTGCTGTCAATGGATTGAATCAGGGCATGTGAAGCGTCTGGGGTAAACCACGGAAAGTTGTGTGGGGCCTGTATGTGGAAAGGGAGCTGTGGTTTCGGGCATTATTGCATGAAAGCTAGAGACAGAGTGTGAACGAATGGGGCCTCTGTTTTCTTTTCCTAGCGCTACCTCGCACACATGAGGGGGGAGGGGGATGTTATTCCATGTGTGGCGTTGTGGCGATGGGAATGAATAAAGACAGACAGTGTGAATTGTGTGCATGTGTATATATGTATTTGTCTGTGTGTGTATATATATATGTGTACATTGAGATGTATGGGTATGTATATTTGCATGTGTGGACGTGTATGTATATACAAGTGTATGGGGATGGGTTGGGCTATTTCTTTCGTCTGTTTTCTTTCGCTACCTCGCAAACGCGGGAGACAGCGACAAAGCAAAATAAGATATATATAAAAATATATATATACATATATATATATATATATATATATATATATATATATATATATATATATATATATATATATATATATATATATATATATATATATATATATATATATATATATATAGTTGTTAGAAGCAGTGAAAAGTTTTTATCGAGGATGTAAGGCATGTGTACGTGTAGGAAGAGAGGAAAGTGATTGGTTCTCAGTGAATGTAGGTTTGCGGCAGGGGTGTGTGATGTCTCCATGGTTGTTTAATTTGTTTATGGATGGGGTTGTAAGGGAGGTAAATGCAAGAGTCCTGGAAAGAGGGGCAAGTATGAAGTCTGTTGGGGATGAGAGAGCTTGGGAAGTGAGTCAGTTGTTGTTCGCTGATGATACAGCGCTGGTGGCTGATTCATGTGAGAAACTGCAGAAGCTGGTGACTGAGTTTGGTAAAGTGTGTGGAAGAAGAAAGTTGAGAGTAAATGTGAATAAGAGCAAGGTTATTAGGTACAGTAGGGGTGAGGGTCAAGTCAATTGGGAGGTGAGTTTGAATGGAGAAAAACTGGAGGAAGTGAAGTGTTTTAGATATCTGGGAGTGGATCTGTCAGCGGATGGAACCATGGAAGCGGAAGTGGATCATAGGGTGGGGGAGGGGGCGAAAATTTTGGGAGCCTTGAAAAATGTGTGGAAGTCGAGAACATTATCTCGGAAAGCAAAAATGGGTATGTTTGAGGGAATAGTGGTTCCAACAATGTTGTATGGTTGCGAGGCGTGGGCTATGGATAGAGATGTGCGCAGGAGGATGGATGTGCTGGAAATGAGATGTTTGAGGACAATGTGTGGTGTGAGGTGGTTTGATCGAGTAAGTAACGTAAGGGTAAGAGAGATGTGTGGAAATAAAAAGAGCGTGGTTGAGAGAGCAGAAGAGGGTGTTTTGAAATGGTTTGGGCACATGGAGAGAATGAGTGAGGAGAGATTGACCAAGAGGATATATGTGTCGGAGGTGGAGGGAACGAGGAGAAGAGGGAGACCAAATTGGAGGTGGAAAGATGGAGTGAAAAAGATTTTGTGTGATCGGGGCCTGAACATGCAGGAGGGTGAAAGGAGGGCAAGAAATAGAGTGAATTGGAGTCATGTGGTATACAGGGGTTGACGTGCTGTCAGTGGATTGAAGCAAGGCATGTGAAGCGTCTGGGGTAAACCATGGAAAGCTGTGTAGGTATGTATATTTGCGTGTGTGGACGTGTGTATGTACATGTGTATGGGGGGGGGGGGTTGGGCCATTTCTTTCGTCTGTTTCCTTGCGCTACCTCGCAAACGCGGGAGACAGCGACAAAGTATAAAAAAAAAAAAAAAAAAAAAATATATATATATATATATATATATATATATATATATATATATATATATATATATGCATGTATATATATATATATATATATATATATATATATATATATATATATATATATATATATATATATATATATATATATATATATATATATATATATATATATATATATATATATATATGGTGCATGAGGATTGGCGGAATGCGTGCATAGTGCCATTGTACAAAGGCAAAGGGGATAAGAGTGAGTGCTCAAATTACAGAGGTATAAGTTTGTTGAGTATTCCTGGTAAATTATATGGGAGGATATTGATTGAGAGGTTGAAGGCATGTACAGAGCATCAGATTGGGGAAGAGCTGTGTGGTTTCAGAAGTGGTAGAGGATGTGTGAATCAGGTGTTTGCTTTGAAGAATGTATGTGAGAAATACTTAGAAAAGCAAATGGATTTGTATGTAGCATTTATAGATCTGGAGAAGGCAT
This sequence comes from Panulirus ornatus, assembly GCF_036320965.1. Taxonomy (NCBI): domain Eukaryota; kingdom Metazoa; phylum Arthropoda; class Malacostraca; order Decapoda; family Palinuridae; genus Panulirus; species Panulirus ornatus. The sequence continues at coordinate 54,852,087 of NC_092238.1, read as the reverse complement.
ATGATAGATTTGATAGAGATGCTCTGTGGAAGGTATTAAGAATATATGGTGTGGGAGGCAAGTTGTTAGAAGCAGTGAAAAGTTTTTATCGAGGATGTAAGGCATGTATACGTGTAGGAAGAGAGGAAAGTGATTGGTTCTCAGTGAATGTAGGTTTGCGGCAGGGGTGTGTGATGTCTCCATGGTTGTTTAATTTGTTTATGGATGGGGTTGTTAGGGAGGTGAATGCAAGAGTTTTGGAAAGAGGGGCAAGTATGAAGTCTGTTGGGGATGAGAGAGCTTGGGAAGTGAGTCAGTTGTTGTTCGCTGATGATACAGCGCTGGTGGCTGATTCATGTGAGAAACTGCAGAAGCTGGTGACTGAGTTTGGTAAAGTGTGTGAAAGAAGAAAGTTAAGAGTAAATGTGAATAAGAGCAAGGTTATTAGGTACAGTAGGGTTGAGGGTCAAGTCAATTGGGAGGTGAGTTTGAATGGAGAAAAACTGGAGGAAGTGAAGTGTTTTAGATATCTGGGAGTGGATCTGGCAGCGGATGGAACCATGGAAGCGGAAGTGGATCATAGGGTGGGGGAGGGGGCGAAAATTCTGGGAGCCTTGAAGAATATGTGGAAGTCGAGAACATTATCTCCTAAAGCAAAAATGGGTACGTTTGAAGTAATAGTGGTTCCAACCATGTTGTATGGTTGCGAGACGTGGGCTATGGATAGAGTTGTGCGCAGGAGGATGGATGTGCTGGAAATGAGATGTTTGAGGACAATATGTGGTGTGAGGTGGTTTGATCGAGTAAGTAACGTAAGGGTAAGAGAGATGTGTGGAAATAAAAAGAGCGCGGTTGAGAGAGCAGAAGAGGGTGTTTTGAAATGGTTCGGGCACATGGATAGAATGAATGAGGAAAGATTGACCAAGAGAATATATGTGTCGGAGGTGGAGGGAACGAGGAGAAGAGGGAGACCAAATTGGAGGTGGAAAGATGGAGTGAAAAAGATTTTGTGTGATCGGGTCCTGAACATGCAGGAGGGTGAAAGGCGTGCAAGGAATAGAGTGAATTGGAGCGATGTGGTATACCGGGGTTGACGTGCTGTCAGTGGATTGAATCAAGGCATGTGAAGCTTCTGGGTAAACCATGGAAAGCTGTGTAAGTATGTATATTTGCGTGTGTGGACGTATGTATATACATGTATATGGGGGGGGGGCCATTTTTTTCGTCTATTTCCTTGCGCTACCTCGCAAACGCGGGAGACAGCGACAAAGTATAATAAATGAATAATATATATATATATATATATATATATATATATATATATATATATATATATATATATATATATATATATTGACTTACATTTCTCTCTTGTGTCTCTCCTGTTTCATTTTCCCCGTGTGCTCACAGGAACATATTGATCACGCGCAAAATTGTGATTGTTTCCAACATGGATTCCATACAGCTCTTCTATTACTTATCTACACGCTGTCCTGGACTTTCTCCTTTCGTTTGTGCTTTCTCCAAATCGCTAATTAGGTCCACCAACTGAAGTTACGAATGGATTCCTTAGGTAATGCCTTGATGAACAAGTGATGCCAAGATGTCGTACCTCAACGATTGTTGCAGATGTCTGGTCGACGATTTGAGGAATTCCAAAATATTTTTTTAAAGAAAAACATTGAACTAAAGAAACTTGAAATGGAGGAGGCTTCTCGCATTTAAAGAAAGAAGAAACATGCCTTTCAAATGGCAATACCGACACACTGGAAGAACCGGATGATGGACTATTGCTATGATAGATTAAGGAAAGAACGCAATAGGTTACAAATGTCACTTAATTGTAAGTTGGACCATCTTATCAAAAACAGCGACTGGACCAAGAACACAAACCCGTCTTTTGTTATAAACCTGTCTAATAAACAACTAGATAAGGATTCCTTGTGTGCATTAGGCTATGGCTAGAAAGTTTTGTGTGCTCTAACAGGGAAGCTAGCTGTGTTGATGTCACAAAGTCTTTTTGTAATTTAGAGCAATACAGTAACTTAGGTAATGATGAAATTAATGTCTATATGGGTTTAGTGTATGCCAGTTTGTCAAAACCAGTGAAGCTTAATTACTCTAAAAGATTTAAAAGAGCTATGAACACCTTAAAAAAAGACGGGGATATACATATTACTAAAGCAGATATGGCTAACACTATTGTGATTTTAGACAAAAGTAACGATTTATCTAAAATGAATGATCTTCTAAATGATGAACCAACATACTCTAAACTTAGTAAAAATCCCTTAGAAGCAGTTAATTCTCATTTCAATAAAGAAATGAAGTTGTTGTTGAGAGGTAATAGTTTTCTTATCAAAAGTTTGTCATCTTTGTCCCCTTCATCGCAATATATCTATGGACTTATCAAAACACATAAACAGAATTTTCCAGCAAGACCTATTGTAAGTGCAGTAGGCTCCATCACATATGAATTGTAAAAATGGTTAGTCTCTTTATCAAGCCCTTTAGTGGGTAAGGTATCGAATTCTAATATCATGAACAATGTAGATTTAGTCAACAAGCTAAACATATATCAATGTTAATTTTGATTTCAAACTAGTTAGCTTTGATGTTTCCTCACTTTTCACTAAAGTTCCAGTTGATGACCTTTTATGATATTAATTGATGACATTCATTTATCTGTATCAAAGTCTGTTTTCACTGAACTGATAAAATTGTTCATAAAAGACTGTGTATTTCAATTCAATGGAGATTGTTATGCTGAAAAATTTGGTATGGCAATGGGTAACCCTCTTTCATCTGTATTAAGTAATCTTTATATGGAATTTTTTGAAACAAAACTACTAAAGGATATCTTACTTTTTAATGCAATTTGGTTAGGTATGTAGATGATTTTCTCTGTGTTTGGAAAACAAATAAAAATTGACAAATATTTTTCCCCTTGATTAACAATTTAGTAACTTCCATCTAATTTACTGTAGAAAATTAATTTTAATGGTATGCTACCATTTTTGGATTGCATGATCCATAGGCAAGGAAATAAGTTAAAGTTTAGCATATACAGAAAACCCACCAATGTATACTCATATATCCATTATTACTCATCTCAACATGACAGAGTTTTAATTATCATCATAGAAACATTGTTCCTATGTTCCTTAGGGCAGTACGTATTTGCAGTCCAGAAATTATTGATGATGAGTTTCAGAAGATATATTCTATTGGATCCAAGTTGAAGTACCCTAGAACCTTCATTAATAAATCCCTTAAGTTAGCAAAGAAATCATTTTATAGACTTGAGCCCAAACCTCCCACTGACACCAAGAATCCTTTAGTTCTTCCTTTTAGTAATAATTTCACTTTACTTCCCATGTTGCTTCAATCCTTTACTGTAAATGTTGCCTTTAGCCACAGTAATTCTATAAAGAATATCTTAATCAGGAATTCACCAGAAAAGTTTCTTGGATGCGTCTATAAAGTGTCTTGTGGAAATTGTGAAAAATTTCATGTTGGTTAGACTGGTAAGGATATTTCTGTTAGACTTAAGCAACATATATATTGTATAACAACGGGACAAAAATCAAATGCCTTGTTTAATCACGTAAAAAGCTATGATCATTGTATTGACTGGAGTAATGCCATCTCAGTTATTAACTCTAACTCTATTACCACGAGAAATATCATTGAATCTTCTATTGTTAAATACACAAAGAATTATAATCTTAATATTATTGATGGTCTATACAAATCAGATAACTTTATTGTTGATAAAATTTGTAAAATGATAACTTTATGAACACTTTTTGTATATTTTGCATAATCATATGTTTACCAAATGGCGTCCTAGCCTTGTCTCTTCGATGTATATCAACTGACTTATATCTCTCTCTTGTGTCTCCCCTGATGATGTGATTATTACACGAAATTGCACTTTGGAACTTATAATGTTTCATTTTCCCGGTGGACTCAGGAATATCTTGATCACGCGCAAAATTGTCATTCTTTCCAATATATATATGTATATATATACATTTGTTTATCTATTTTGCTTTCTCGCTGTCTCCCGCGTTTGCGAGGTAGCGCAGGGAAACAGACGAAAGAATGGCCCAACCCACCCATATACACATGTATATACATACACGTAAACACACGCAAATATACATACCTATACATCTCAATGTACACATATATATATACACACACAGACATATACATATATACACAAGTACATAATTCATACGGTCTGCCTTTATTTGTTCCCATCGCCACCTCGCCACACATGGAACACCAACCCCCTCCCCCCTTATGTGTGCGAGGTAGCGCTAGGAAAAGCCACCAAGGCCTCATTCGTTCACACTCAGTCTCTAGCTGTCATGTAATAATGCACCGAAACCACAGCTCCCTTTCCATATCCAGGCCCCACACAGCTTTCCATGGTTTACCCCAGACGCTTCACATGCCCTGGTTCAATCCATTGACAGCACGTCGACCCCGGTATACCACATCGTTCCAATTCACTCTATTCCTTGCACGCCTTTCACCCTCCTGCATGTTCAGGCCCCGATCACTCAAAATCTTTTTCACTCCATCTTTCCACCTCCAATTTGTTCTCCCACCTCTCCTCGTTCCCTCCACCTCTGACACATATATCCTCTTGGTCAATCTTTCTTCACTCATTCTCTCCATGTGACCAAACCATTTCAAAACACACTCTTCTGCTCTCTCCACCATACTCTTTTTATTTCCACACATCTCTCTTACCCTTACATTACTTACTCGATGAAACCACCTCACACCTCAAACATCTCATTTCCAGCACATCCACCCTCCTGGGCACAACTCTATCCATAGCTCACGCCTCGCAACCATACAACATTTTTGGAACCACTATTCCTTCAAACATACCCATTTTTGCTTTCCGAGATAATGTTCTCGACTTCCAAACATTCTTCAAGGCTCCCAGAATTTTCACCCCCTCCACCACGCTATGATTCACTTCCGCTTCCATTGTTCCATCCGCTGCCAGATCCACTCCCAGATATCTAAAACACTTTACTTCCTCCAGTTTTTCTCCATTCAAACTTACCTCCCAATTGACTTGACCCTCAAACCTACTGTCCCTAATAACCTTGCTCTTATTCACATTTACTCTTAACTTTCTTCTTTCACACACTTTACCAAACTGAGTCACCAGCTTCTGCAGTTTCTTACATGAATCAGCCACCAGCGCTGTATCATCAGCGAACAACAGCTGACTCACTTCCCAAGCTCACTCATCCAGAACAGACTGCATACTTGCCCCTCTGTCCAAAACTCTTGCATTCACCTCCCTAACAACCCCATCCATAAACAAATTAAACAACCATGGAGACATCACACACCCCTGCCACAAACCCACATTCACTGAGAACCAATCACTTTCCTTTCTTCCTACACGTACAAATGCCTTACATCCTCGATAAAAACTTTTCACTGCTTCTAACAACATCCATCCCACACCATATATTCTTAATACCTTCCACAGAGCATCTCTATCAACTCTATCATATGGCTTCTCCAGATCCATAAATGCTACATACAAATCCATTTGCTTTTCTAAGTATTTCTCACATACATTCTTCAAAGCAAACACCTGATCCACACATCCTCTACCACTTCTGAAACCACACTGCTCTTCCCCAATCTGATGCTCTGTACATGCCTTCACACTCTCAATCAATACCCTCCCATATAATTTACCAGGAATACTCAACAAACTTATACCTCTGTAATTTGAGCACTCACTCTTATCCCCTTTGCCTTTGTATAATGGCACTATGCACGCATTCCGCCAATCCTCAGGCACCTCACTATGAGTCATACATACATTGAATAACCTTACCAACCAGTCAATAATACAGTCACCCCCTTTTTTTAATAAATTCCACTGCAATACCATCCAAACCTGCTGCCTTGCCGGCTTTCATCTTTCGCAAAGCTTTTACTACCTCTTCTCTGTTTACCAAATCATTTTCCCTAACCCTCTCACTTTGCACACCACCTCGACCAAAACACCCTATATCTGCCACTCTATCATCAAACACATTCAACAAACCTTCAAAATACTCACTCCATCTCCTTCTCACATCACCACTACTTGTTATCACCTCCACATTTGCGCCCTTCACTGAAGTTCCCATTTGCTCCCTTGTCTTACGCACTTTATTTACCTCCTTCCAGAACATCTTTTTATTCTCCCTAAAATTTAAAGATACTCTCTCACCCCAACTTTCATTTGCCCTCTTTTTCACCTCTTGCACCTTTCTCTTGACCTCCTGTCTCTTTCTTTTATACATCTCCCAATAAAATGCATTTTTTCCCTGCAAAAATCGTCCAAATGCCTCTCTCTTCTCTTTCACTAATAATCTTACTTCTTAATCCCACCACTCACTACCCTTTCTAATCAACCCACCTCCCACTCTTCTCATGCCACAATCATCTTTTGCGCAAGCCATCACTGATTCCTTAAATACATCCCATTCCTCCCCCACTTTCCTTACTTCCATTGTTTTCACCTTTTTCCATTCTGTGCTCAGTCTCTCCTGGTACTTCCTCACACAAGTCTCCTACCCAAACTCACTTACTCTCAACACCCTCTTCACCCCAACATTCACTCTTCTTTTCTGAAAACCCATACAAATCTTCACCTTAGCCTCCACAAGATAATGATCAGACATCCCTCCAGTTGCACCTCTCAGCACATTAACATCCAAAAGTCTCTCTTTCGCCCGGGAGACAGAAACAAAGCAAAAAAAAAAAAAAATATATATATATATATATATATAAATATATATACATATATATATATATATATATATATATATATATATATATATATATATATATATATATATATATATATATATATATATATATATATATATGTATATGTGGAAGGTATTAAGAATATATGGTGTGGGAGGCAAGTTGTTAGAAGCAGTGAAAAGGTTTTATCGAGGATGTAAGGCATGTGTACGTGTAGGAAGAGAGGAAAGTGATTGGTTCTCAGTGAATGTAGGTTTGCGGCAGGGGTGTGTGATGTCTCCATGGTTGTTTAATTTGTTTATGGATGGGGTTGTTAGGGAGGTAAATGCAAGAGTCTTGGAAAGAGGGGCAAGTATGAAGTCTGTTGGGGATGAGAGAGCTTGGGAAGTGAGTCAGTTGTTGTTCGCTGATGATACAGCGCTGGTGGCGGATTCATGTGAGAAACTGCAGAAGCTGGTGACGGAGTTTGGTAAAGTGTGTGGAAGAAGAAAGTTAAGAGTAAATGTGAATAAGAGCAAGGTTATTAGGTACAGTAGGGTTGAGGGTCAAGTCAATTGGGAGGTGAGTTTGAATGGAGAAAAACTGGAGGAAGTGAAGTGTTTTAGATATCTGGGAATGGATCTGTCAGCGGATGGAACCATGGAAGCGGAAGTGGATCATAGGGTGGGGGAGGGGGCGAAAATTTTGGGAGCCTTGAAAAATGTGTGGAAGTCGAGAACATTATCCCGGAAAGCAAAAATGGGTATGTTTGAAGGAATAGTAGTTCCAACAATGTTGTATGGTTGCGAGGCGTGGGCTATGGATAGAGTTGTGCGCAGGAGGATGGATGTGCTGGAAATGAGATGTTTGAGGACAATGTGTGGTGTGAGGTGGTTTGATCGAGTAAGTAACATAGGGGTAAGAGAGATGTTTGGAAATAAAAAGAGCGTGGTTGAGAGAGCAGAAGAGGGTGTTTTGAAATGGTTTGGGCACATGGAGAGAATGAGTGAGGAAAGATTGACCAAGAGGATATATGTGTCGGAGGTGGAGGGAACGAGGAGAAGAGGGAGACCAAATTGGAGGTGGAAAGATGGAGTGAAAAGGATTTTGTGTGATCGGGGCCTGAACATGCAGGAGGGTGAAAGGAGGGCAAGGAATAGAGTGAATTGGAGCGATGTGGTATACAGGGGTTGACGTGCTGTCAGTGGATTGAATCAAGGCATGTGAAGCGTCCGGGGTAAACCAAGGAAAGCTGTCTAGGTATGTATATTTGCGTGTGTGGACGTGTGTATGTACATGTGTATGGGGGGGTTGGGCCATTTCTTTCGTCTGTTTCCTTGCGCTACCTCGCAAACGCGGGAGACAGCGACAAAGTATAAAAAAAAAAAAAAAAAAAAAAAAAATATATATATATATATATATATATATATATATATATATATATATATATATATATATATATATATATATATATATATATATATATATATATATATATATATATATATATATATATAGTTATGGGTTACAGTGACGGGTGATTTGAATGCAAAGGTGAGTAATGTGGCAATTGAGGGAATAATTGGTATACATGGGGTGTTCAGTGTTGTAAAAGGAAATGGTGAAGAGCTTGTAGATTTATGTGCTGAAAAAGGACTGATGATTGGGAATACCTGGTTTAAAAAGCGAGATATACATAAGCGTACTTATGTAAGAAGGAGAGATGGCCAGAGAGCGTTATTGGATTACATGTTAATTGACAGGCGCGCGAAAGAGAGACTTTTGGATGGTAATGTGCTGAGAGGTGCAACTGGAGGGATGTCTTATCATTATCTTGTGGAGGCTAAGGTGAAGATTTGTATGGGTTTTCAGAAATGAAGAGTGAATGTTGGGGTGAAGAGGGTGGTGAGAGTAAGTGAGCTTGGGAAGGAGACTTGTGTGAGGAAGTACCAGGAGAGACTGAGTACAGAATGGAAAAAGGTGAGAACAATGGAAGTAAGGGGAGTGGGGGAGGAATGGGATGTATTTCGGGAATCAGTGATGGATTGCGCAAAAGATGCTTGTGGCATGAGAAGAGTGGGAGGTGGGTTGATTAGAAAGGGTAGTGAGTGGTGGGATGAAGAAGTAAGAGTATTAGTGAAAGAGAAGAGAGAGGCATTTGGACGATTTTTGCAGGGAAAAAATGCAATTGAGTGGGAGATGTATAAAAGAAAGAGACAGGAGGTCAAGAGAAAGGTGCAAGAGGTGAAAAAAAGGGCAAATGAGAGTTGGGGTGAGAGAGTATCATTAAATTTTAGGGAGAATAAAAAGATGTTCTGGAAGGAGGTAAATAAAGTGCGTAAGACAAGGGAGCAAAAGGGAACTTCAGTGAAGGGCGCAAATGGGGAGGTGATAACAAGTAGTGGTGATGTGAGAAGGAGATGGAGTGAGTATTTTGAAGGTTTGTTGAATGTGTTTGATGATAGAGTGGCAGATATAGGGTGTTTTGGTCGAGGTGGTGTGCAAAGTGAGAGGGTTAGGGAAAATGATTTGGTAAACAGAGAAGAGGTAGTAAAAGCTATGCGGAAGATGAAAGCCGGCAAGGCAGCAGGTTTGGATGGTATTGCAGTGGAATTTATTAAAAAAGGGGGTGACTGTATTGTTGACTGGTTGGTAAGGTTATTTAATGTATGTATGACTCATGGTGAGGTGCCTGAGGATTGGCGGAATGCGTGCATAGTGCCATTGTACAAAGGCAAAGGGGATAAGAGTGAGTGCTCAAATTACAGAGGTATAAGTTTGTTGAGTATTCCTGGTAAATTATATGGGAGGGTATTGATTGAGAGGGTGAAGGCATGTACAGAGCATCAGATTGGGGAAGAGCAGTGTGGTTTCAGAAGTGGTAGAGGATGTGTGGATCAGGTGTTTGCTTTGAAGAATGTATGTGAGAAATACTTAGAAAAGCAAATGGATTTGTATGTAGCATTTATGGATCTGGAGAAGGCATATGATAGAGTTGATAGAGATGCTCTGTGGAAGGTATTAAGAATATATGGTGTGGGAGGCAAGTTGTTAGAAGCAGTGAAAAGTTTTTATCGAGGATGTAAGGCATGTGTACGTGTAGGAAGAGAGGAAAGTGATTGGTTCTCAGTGAATGTAGGTTTGCGGCAGGGGTGTGTGATGTCTCCATGGTTGTTTAATTTGTTTATGGATGGGGTTGTTAGGGAGGTGAATGCAAGAGTTTTGGAAAGAGGGGCAAGTATGAAGTCTGTTGGGGATGAGAGAGCTTGGGAAGTGAGTCAGTTGTTGTTCGCTGATGATACAGCGCTGGTGGCTGATTCATGTGAGAAACTGCAGAAGCTGGTGACTGAGTTTGGTAAAGTGTGTGGAAGAAGAAAGTTAAGAGTAAATGTGAATAAGAGCAAGGTTATTAGGTACAGTAGGGTTGAGGGTCAAGTCAATTGGGAGGTGAGTTTGAATGGAGAAAAACTGGAGGAAGTAAAGTGTTTTAGATATCTGGGAGTGGATCTGGCAGCGGATGGAACCATGGAAGCGGAAGTGGATCATAGGGTGGGGGAGGGGGCGAAAATTCTGGGAGCCTTGAAGAATGTGTGGAAGTCGAGAACATTATCTCGGAAAGCAAAAATGGGTATGTTTGAAGGAATAGTGGTTCCAACAATGTTGTATGGTTGCGAGGCGTGGGCTATGGATAGAGTTGTGCGCAGGAGGTTGGATGTGCTGGAAATGAGATGTTTGAGGACAATGTGTGGTGTGAGGTGGTTTGATCGAGTAAGTAACGTAAGGGTAAGCGAGATGTGTGGAAATAAAAAGAGCGTGGTTGAGAGAGCAGAAGAGTGTGTTTTGAAATGGTTTGGGCACATGGAGAGAATGAGTGAGGAAAGATTGACCAAGAGGATATATGTGTCTGAGGTGGAGGGAACGAGGAGAAGAGGGAGACCAAATTGTAGGTGGAAAGATGGAGTGAAAAAGATTTTCTGTGATCGGGGCCTGAACATGCAGGAGGGTGAATGGAGGGCAAGGAAAAGAGTGAATTGGAGCGAAATGGTATACCGGGGTTGACGTGCTGTCAGTGGATTGAATCAAGGCATGTGAAGCGTCTGGGGTAAACCATGGAAAGCTGTGTAGGTATGTATATTTGCGTGTGTGGACGTATGTATATACATGTGTATGGGGGTGTGTTGGGCCATTTATTTCGTCTGTTTCCTTGCGCTACCTCGCAAACGCGGGAGACAGCGAGAAAGAAAAAATATATATATATATATATATATATATATATATATATATATATATTTTTTTTTTTTTGTCGCTGTCTCCCGCTTTTTCGAGGTAGCGTAAGGAAACAGACGAAAGAAATGGCCCAACCCACCCCCATACACATGTATATACATACGTCCACACACGCAAATATACATATCTACACAGCTTTCCATGGTTTACCCCAGACGCTTCACATGCCTTGATTCAATCCACTGTCAGCACGTCAACCCTGGTATACCACATCGCTCCAATTCACTCTATTCCTTGCTCTCCTTTCACCCTCCTGCATGCTCAGGCCCCGATCGCACAAAATCTTTTTCACTCCATCTTTCCACCTCCAATTTGGTCTCCCTCTTCTCCTCGTTCCCTCCACCTCCGACACATATATTCTCTTGGTTAATGTTTCCTCACTCATTCTCTCCATGTGCCCGAACCATTTCAAAACACCCTCTTCTGCTCTCTCAACCACGCTCTTTTTATTTCCACACATCTCTCTTACCCTTACGTTACTTACTCGATCAAACCACCTCACACCACACATTGTCCTCAAACATCTCATTTCAAGCACATCCATCCTCCTGCGCACAACTCTATCCATAACCCACGCCTCGCAACCATACAAAATTGTTGGAACCACTATACCTTCAAACATATCCATTTTTGCTTTCCGAGATAATGTTCTCGACTTCCACACATTCTTCAAGGCTCTCAGAATTTTCGCCCCCTCCCCCACCCTATGATCCACTTCGCTTCCATGGTTCCATCCGCTGCCAGATCCACTCCCAGATATCTAAAACACTTCACTTCCTCCAGTTTTTCTCCATTCAAACTCACCTCCCAATTGACTTGACCCTCAACCCTACTGTACCTAATAACCTTGCTCTTATTCACATTTACTCTTAACTTTCTTCTTTCACACACTTTACCAAACTCAGTCACCAGCTTCTGCAGTTTCTCACATGAATCAGCCACCAGCGCTGTATCATCAGCGAACAACAACTGACTCACTTCCCAAGCTCTCTCATCCCCAACAGACTTCATACTTGCCCCTCTTTCCAAAACTCTTGCATTCACCTCCCTAACAACCCCATCCATAAACAAATTAAACAACCATGGAGACATCACACACCCCTGCCGCAAACCCACATTCACTGAGAACCAATCACTTTCCTCTCTTCCTACACGTACACATGCCTTACATCCTCGATAAAAACTTTTCACTGCTTCTAACAACTTGCCTCCCACACCATATATTCTTAATACCTTCCACAGAGCATCTCTATCAACTCTATCATATGCCTTCTCCAGATCCATAAATGCTACATACAAATCCATTTGCTTTTCTAAGTATTTCTCACATACATTCTTCAAAGCAAACACCTGATCAACACATCCTCTACCACTTCTGAAACCACACTGCTCTTCCCCAATCTGATGCTCTGTACATGCCTTCACCCTCTCAATCAATATCCTCCCATATAATTTACCAGGAATACTCAACAAACTTATACCTCTGTAATTTGAGCACTCACTCTTATCCCCTTTGCCTTTGCACAATGGCACTATGCACGCATTCCGCCAATCCTCAGGCACCTCACCATGAGTCATACATACATTAAATAACCTTACCAACCAGTCAACAATACAGTCACCCCCTTTTTTAATAAATTCCACTGCAATACCATCCAAACCTGCTGCCTTGCCGGCTTTCATCTTCCGCAAAGCTTTTACTACCTCTTCTCTGTTTACCAAATCATTTTCCCTAACCCTCTCACTTTGCACACCACCTCGACCAAAACACCCTATATCTGCCACTCTATCATCAAACACATTCAACAAACCTTCAAAATACTCACTACATCTCCTTCTCACATCACCACTACTTGTTATCACCTCCCCATTTGCGCCCTTCACTGAAGTTCTCATTTCTCCCTTTTCTTACGCACTTTATTTACCTCCTTCCAGAACATCTTTTTATTCTCCCTAAAATTTAATGATACTCTCTCACCCCATCCCCTCATTTGCCCTTTTTTTCACCTCTTGCACCTTTCTCTTGATCTCCTGTCTCTTTCTTTTATACATCTCCCACTGAATTTCATTTCTTCCCTGCAAAAATCGTCCAAATGCCTCTCTCTTCTCTTTCACTAATACTCTTACTTCTTCATCCCACGACTCACTACCCTTTCTAATCAACCCACCTCCCACTCTTCTCATGCCACAAGCATCTTTTGCGCAATCCATTACTGATTCCCTAAATACATCCCATTCCTCCCCCATTCCTCTTACTTCCATTGTTATCACCTTTTTCCATTCTGTACTCAGTCTCTCCTGGTACTTCCTCACACAAGTCTCCTTCCCAAACTCACTTACTCTCACCACCTTCTTCACCCCAACATTCACTCTTCTTTTCTGAAAACCCATACAAATCTTCACCTTAGCCTCCACAAGATAATGATCAGACATCCCTCCAGTTGCACCTCTCAGCACATTAACATCCAAAAGTCTCTTTTTCGCGCGCCTGTCAATTAACACGTAATCCAATAACGCTCTCTGGCCATCTCTCCTACTTTCATAAGTATACTTATGTATATCTCGCTTTTTAAACCAGGTATTCCCAATCTTCAGTCTTATTTCAGCACAAAAATCTACAAGCTCTTCACCATTTCCATTTACAACACTGAACATCCCATGTATACCAATTATTCCCTCAACTGCCACATTACTCAAGAACCATTGCAACACAAACCTCGCCAGGTGGTAGAGTGTCCCGCAGTGTATCGAGACAGACTCTCCCAGAACTTTTTTAAAGGGGAAGTAAATGTTTATAGTTGTGTTACTGGAGTGATAGTTTTCATACATGGTGCTTTGACAAGAAAATAGTGAAATTGGAAAAAATGTAGCTTAGACATTGAAGCTTATTGATACAGTGGTCAAATTGATGAGAATTACTATTGACGTTTGTGTAAATAAATTATACATTTCCTTTTTCCATAGCCAGAGGTTAAACCATTATGTGATATCCATTTTTTCATTTCATTTCAAGCTAGAAGTTTCAGTTTTCTAAATTGTTTCTTACATTTTTCATATGTATATGTATGTATGTGTGTGTGTGTGTATATGTGCGTATGTATGTGTGTGTGTATGTGTATATATATATATATATATATATATATATATATATATATATATATATATATATATATATATATATATATATATATATATATATATATATATATATATATATATATATATATATATATATATATATATATATATATGTATATGTATATATATATATATATATATATATATATATATATATATATATATATATATATATATATATATATATATATATATATATATATATATATATATATGTATATATATATATATTATCCCTGGGGATAGTGGTGAAAGAATACTTCCCACGCATTCCTCGCGTGTCGTAGAAAGCGACTAGAGGGGACGGGAGCGGGGGGCCAGAAATCCTCCCCTCCTTGTATTTTTTAACTTTCTAAAATGGGAAACAGAAGAAGGAGTCACGCGGGGAGTGCTCATCCTCCTCGAAGGCTCAGATTGGGGTGCCTAAATGTGTGTGGATGTAACCAGGATGTGAAAAAAGGAGAGATAGGTAGTATGTTTGAGGAAAGGAACCTGGATGTTTTGGCTCTGAGTGAAACGAAGCTCAAGGGTAAAGTGGAGGAGTGGTTTGGGAATGTCTTGGGAGTAAAGTCAGGGGTTAGTGAGAAGACAAGAGCAAGGGAAGGAGTAGCAATAATCCTGAAACAGGAGTGGTGGGAGTATGTGATAGAATGTAAGAAAGTAAATTCTCGATTAATATGGGTAAAACTGAAAGTTGATGGAGAGAGATGGGTGATTATTGGTGCATATGCACCTGGGCATGAGAAGAAAGATCATGAGAGGCAAGTGTTTTGGGAGCAGCTGAATGAGTGTGTTAGTGGTTTTGATGCACGAGACCGGGTTATAGTGATGGGTGATTTGAATATATATATATATATATATATATATATATATATATATATATATATATATATATATATATATATATATATATATATATATATATATATATATATATATATATATGTATATATATATATATATATATATATATATATATATATATATATATTTACTTAATTTTTTTTTATTATACTTTTTCGCTGTCTCTTGAGCTAGCGAGGAAGCACAAGGAAAGAAACGAAAGAATGGCTTAACCTGCGCACATACACATGCATATACATACACGTCCACACACGCACATATTACATGCAAAGACATATACATATATACACATGTATGTAATTCTTACTTACCACCTTTATTTGTTCCCGTCACCACCCCGTCACACATGAAATGACAACCTTCTCCCCCAGCACGCGCGCGTGGTACCGCTAGGAAAAGACAAGACAGGCAACATTTGTTTGCACTGAGCCTCTATCTGTTAAGTGTAATGCACTGAAACAACAGCTCACTTTCCACATCCAGGCACCACAAAACTTTCCATGGTTTACCCCAGACGCTTCACTTGCCCTGGGTCAATCAACTGACAGCACGCCGAACCCGGTATACCACATCCTTCCAATTTAAACTATTCCTTGCACCCCTTTCACCCTAGTGCATGTTCAGGCCCCGATCGCTCAAAACCTTTTTCACTCCATTCTTCCACCTCCAATTTGTTCTCCCAATTCTCCTCTTTCCCTCCACCTCTGACACATATATCCTCTTGGTCAATCTTTCCTCACTCATTCTATGTGACCAAACAATTTCAATACACTCTTCTGCTCTCTGAACCATACTCTTTTTATTGCCACACATATCTCTTACCCTTTTATTATTTACTCGTTCAAACCACCTTACACCACATATTGTCCCTAAACATCTCATTTCCAACACATCTACCCTCCTCCGCACAGCACAATCTATAGCCCACGTCTCGGAGCCATATAGCATTGTTGGAACCACTATTCCATCAAACATGCCCATATTTGCTTTCCGAGGTAATGTTCTCGCCTTCCACACATTTTTCAAGCATCCTAGAAATTTCGCCCCCTCCCCCACCCTGTGACTCACTTCCACTTCCATGGTTCCATCCGCTGTCAAATCCACTCCCGGATATCTAAAACACTTAACTTCCTCCAGTTTTCCTCCATTCAGCCTTATCTCCCAGTTGACTCGTCCCTCAACTCAACTGAACCTAATAACCACTCTCTTATTCAAATGTACTCTCAGCTTTCTTCTTTCAGATACTTTACCAAACTTAGTCACCAGCTTCTGCAGTTTCTCACCCGAATCAGCCATCTACCCGTATCATCAGCGAACAACAACTGACTCACTTCTCAACAACAGACTGCATATTTGCCCCTCTCTTCAAAACTCTTGCATTGACCTCCCAAACAGACCCATCCATAAACAAATTAAACAACCACGAAGGCATCACATACCTCTGCCACAAACCGACATTTACTGAGAACCTGTCACTTTCCTCTCTTCTTATTCGTACACATGCCTTGCATCCTCGATTAAAATTTTCACTACTCCTAGCAACTTGCCTCCCACACCATGTACTCTTAATACCTTCCACAGAGCATCTCTGTCAACTCTATCATATACCTTCTCCAGATCCATAAATGTTACATCTAAATCCATTTGTTTTTCTGATTATTTCTCACATACATTCTTCAAAGTAAACACCTGATCCACACATCTTCAACCACTTCTGAAACCATATTGCTCCTCCCCAATCTGATATTCTGTGCACGCCTTCACCCTCTCAATCAATATCCTTTATATAATTTCCCAGGAATATTCAACAAACTTATACCTCTTTAATTTGAACACTCACCTTTGTCCCCATTGCCTTTGTACAATGGCACTATGCATGCATTCCGCCAATCCTCCGGCTCTTCATTATGAGCTTTACAAACATTCAATATCCTCACCAACCAGTCAAGTACAGAGTCACCCCCTTTTTTGATAAATTCCACTGCAATAGCATCCAAACCCGCCGCCTTGCTGAAAAAGGACTGATGATTGGGAATACCTGGTTTAAAAAGAGAGATACACATAAGTGTACGTATGTAAGTAGGAGAGATGGCTAGAGCGTTATTGCACTGTGTGTTAATTGATGGGCGCGTGAAAGAGAGACTTTTGGATGTTAATGTGTTGAGAGGTGCAACTGGAGGGATATCTGATCATTATCTTGTGGATGCGAAGGTCAAGATATGTAGTGGTTTTCAGAAAGGAAGAGAGAATGTTCGGGTGAAGAGATTGGTGAGAGTAAGTGAGCTTGGGAAGGAGACCTGTGTGAGGATGTACCAGGAGAGACTGAGTATAGATTGTAAAACAGTGTGAGTAAAGGACGTAAGGGGAGTGGGGGAGGATTGGGATGTATTTAGGCTAGCAGTGATGGCTTGCGCAAAAGATGCTTGTGGAATGAGAAAGGTGGGAGGTGGGCTGATTAGAAAGGGTAGTGAGTGGTGGTCTGAAGAAGTAAGATTATTAATGAAAGAGGAGAGAGAGGCATTTCGACGATTTTTTTGAAGGGAAGTAGAGCAAAATACTGGGATGTGTTTAAAAGAAAGAGGGAGGAGGCCAAGAGAAAGGTGGAAGAGGTGAATAAGAGGGAAAATGAGAGCTGGGGTGGGGGAATATCATTAGATTTTAGAGAGAATGAAAAGTTGTTTTTGAATAAGATAGATATAATTGGTAAGACAAGAAAAGAAATGAAAACATCGGTGAAGGGGGCTAATGGGGAGGTTATGACAATTAGTGGTGAAGTGAAAAGCATATGGGGTGAGTATTATAACGGTTTCTTGAACGTGTTTGATGATAAAGTGGTAGATTTAGGGTGTTTTGGTCGAGGTTGTTTGCGAAGTGAAAGGGTCAGGGGGAAAGGTTTGGTAAACAAAAGAGGTAGAGAAAGCTGTGCGGAAGAAGAAAGACGGCAAGGCGGCGGCTTTGGATGGTACTGCAGTGGAATTTTGTAAAAAAGTGTGTGACTGTTTTGTTGACTGGTTGGTAAGGATATTCAGTAAATGTATGGCTCATGGTGAAGTGCCTGAGGATTGGCGGTATGCATACATACTGCACTCGTACAAAGGCAAAGGGGATAAAAGTATGTGTTCAAATTACAGAGGTATAAGTTTGTTGAGTATTCCTGGGAAATTATATAGATGGTATTGATTGAGAGGGTAAAGGCATGTACAGAGCATCAGATTGGGGAAAAGCAGTGTGGTTTCAGAAGTGGTAGAGGATGTGTGGATCAGGTGTTTGCTTTGAAGAATGTAAGCGAAAAATTCTTAGAAAAACAGATGGATTTGTTTGGAACATTTATGGACAAGGAGAAGGCATATGATAGGGTTGATAGAGATGCTTTGTGGAAAGTATTAAGAGTATATGGTGTGGGAGGTAAGTTCCTAGAAGCAGTGAATCGTTTTTGATAAGGATGTAAGGCATGTGTACTAGTAGGAAGAAGGGAAAGTGATTGGTTCCCAGAGAATATTGGTTTCCGGGCAGGGGTGCGTGATGTCTCCATAGGTGTTTAACTTATTTGTGGGTGAGAGGGCTTGGAAAATGAGTCAGTTGTTGTTCGCTGATGATACAGAGCTGATGGCTGATTAGGGTGAGAAGCTGCAGAAGTTGGTGACTGAGTTTGGAAAGTGTGCAAAAGATGAAACCTGAGAGTATATGTGAATAGGAGCGAGGTTATGAGGTTCAGTAGTTTTGCGGGAGAAGTTAACTGGGAGGTAAGTATGGATGGAGGAAAACTGGAGGAAGTGAAGTGCTTTAGATATCTGGGAGTGGACAAAGCAGAGGATGTAACCATGGAAGAGGAAGTGAGTCACAGGATGGGGGGAAGGGGCGAAGATTTGAGGCGCGTTGCAAAATGTGTGAAGGGGAAGAACGTTATTTCGATGAGAAATGGGTATGTTTGAAAGAATTGTGGTTCCAACAATGTTATATGGTTTCGAGGCATGGACTATAGACAGCCTTGTAAGGAGGAAGGTGGATGTGTTGGAAATGAAATGTTTGAGGACATTATGTGGTGTGAAGTAGTTTGATCGAATAAGTAATGAAAGTGTAAGAAATGTGTGGTGATAAAAAAAAATCGTGGTTAAGAGAGCAGAATAGGGTGTATTGAAATGGCTTGGTCACATGGAGAGAATGAGTGAGGAAAGATTGACAAAGAGGATACATATGTCAGACTTGGAGGGAACGAGAAGTGGGAGACCAAATTGGGGTGGAAGGATGGAGTGAAAAAGATTTTGAGCTATAGGGGCCTGAACATACGGGAGGGGGAACGGCCTGCAAGGATTAGAGTGAATTGGAACGATATGGTATACCGAGGTCGACATGATGTCAATGGATTGGACCAGAGCATGTGAATCGTCCGGGGTAAACC
>NC_092238.1:54820898-54832531 GCF_036320965.1 Panulirus ornatus | reverse complement strand
GGGTGGTTGGGCCATTTCTTTCGTCTGTTTCCTGCCTACCTCGGAAACGCGTAGACCGCGACAAAAATATATATATATATTAGAAGCATTGAAAAGTTTTTATCGAGGATGTAAGGCATGTGTACGTGTAGGAAGAGAGGAAAGTGATTGGTTCTCAGTGAATGTAGGTTTGCTGCAGGGGTGTGTGATGTCTCCATGGTTGTTTAATTTGTTTATGGATGGGGTTGTTAGGGAGGTGAATGCAAGAGTTTTGGAAAGAGGGGCAAGGATGAAGTCTGCTGGGGATGAGAGAGCTTGGGAAGTGAGTCAGTTGTTGTTCGCTGATGATACAGCGCCGGTGGCTGATTCATGTGAGAAACTGCAGAAGCTGGTGACTGAGTTTGGTAAAGTGTGTGAAAGAAGAAAGTTAAGAGTAAATGTGAATAAGAGCAAGGTTATTAGGTACAGTAGGGTTGAGGGTCAAGTCAATTGGGAGGTGAGTCTGAATGGAGAAAAACTGGAGGAGTGAAGTGTTTTAGATATCTGGCAGTGGATCTGGCAGCGGATGGAAACATGGAAGCGGAAGTGGATCATAGGGTGGGGGAGGGGGCGAAAATTCTGGGAGCCTTGAAGAATGTGTGGAAGTCGCGAACATTATCTCGGAAAGCAAAAATGGGTATGTTTGAAGGAATAGTGGTTCCAACAATGTTGTATGGTTGCGAGGCGTTTACTATGGATAGAGTTGTGCGCAGGAGGATGGATGTGCTGGAAATGAGATGTTTGAGGACAATGTGTGGTGTGAGGTGGTTTGATCGAGTAAGTAACGTAAGGGTAAGAGAGATGTGTGGAAATAAAAAGAGCGTGGTTTAGAGAGCAGAAGAGGGTGGTTTGAAATGGTATGGTCACATGGAGAGAATGAGTGAGGAAAGATTGACGAAGAGGATATATGTGTCGGAGGTGGAGGGAAGGAGGAGAAGAGGGAGACCAAATTGGAGGTGGAAAGATGGAGTGAAAAAGATTTTGTGTGATCGGGGCCTGAACATGCAGGAGGGTGAAAGGAGGGCAAGGAATAGAGTGAATTGGAGCGATGTGGTATACCGGGGTTGACGTGCTGTCAGTAGATTGAATCAAGGCATGTGAAGCGTCTGGGGTAAACCATGGAAAGCTGTGTAGGTATGTATATTTGCGTGTGTGGACGTATGTATATACATGTGTATGGGGGTGGGTTGGGCCATTTCTTTCGTCTGTTTCCTTTTTTTTTTTTTTTTTTTTTTTTTCCAAAAGAAGGAACAGAGAATTGGGCCAGGTGAGGGTATTCCCTCAAAGGCCCAGTCCTCTGTTCTTAACGCTACCTCGCTAATGCGGGAAATGGCGAATAGTTTGAAAGAAAGAAGAAAATATATATATATATATATATATATATATATATATATATATATATATATATATATATATATATATATATATATATATATATATATATATATATATATATGTATTTGAATGCGGGCTTACAGATTGCAAATGCATTTGATTACCGTTCTTGGTAAATTCCGATAATAGTTTATGATTCTTTTATACAAACCAGTAGTAGTGCGAAGTTTTGAACTGTTCACGTGGGCATGCGAAAAAGCTTTCCTAAAGTCATCCACACTATGGACACACGATGTCAAATAGGCTCAGTAGACCTGAGCTAAAATACGCTAACGCTTTTACCTGAATATCGTTGTGATGGTGAAAGAATAATGAGGCTCAGTGAAATGTGACCACATATGAAAACACTTATTTCTTGAAGAAAACTATACGAAACTTTAGTTAACTAAATTAAAAGAGATCCCGTTGTTAGATACAGGGTACTTAGCCTGAAATTGTTACTGATATTACTTAGGTAAGTTATGAGAGAACAATTGATAATCCATTACTATTAGAATAATTCTGTGACCTGCCATTATTATACCCAGCTGACAGACACGGAATTATAGCGCATGCCATAAGGAATGTTTACCTTGACTTTAACAGATGGGAAAAATAAGGAATTATTGCTAGTATATTACCAAGGCATGAAACAATAATGACGGCTTACTAGTTTGACACCAATTATATAACGCCTCTAGAAGATATACCTGATGGATCAATACTATAACACACTTCAACTTATTTTCTTAACCACTGGAAAAGTTTGTTTAAGATTGCATGTGCTGCCAAAGAGGATGAACACACCTGTAGTGAACTCCTTTGGATTCACAAATGTGTCAAGTTGGCTATCAAAAAACCTATTGTTCAATACATTACTTTTCTTATAGATGTTTGCGAGAGCATCATTTTCGTGCATATCAAGGAAGTCCATGTGATATATTTGACTGAGTCATCTGATGATACTTCATTCTGAAACATTTTTGATTCCTTTTCATGTTTATGGGAATCAATCAAAAATTCCTTTAAATTCCTCTGCATGAGGTTCAGCGCTTCAATGTATCTTTTCACATGGAGCTATAAATCCAAGTCCCTGGCGGATGTGAGTTTTTTACAGCAAGAGAAGTGTGAAAAATTTAGTTTTCTGACTTGCTTAATGAGAATATCTATCTTTCCCTTTAAGGTTTTCACCTCAACACTCCCCATTCAAGGCCTACTAGATCAAGGAAAATAGTAAAGAAAAGGAAATTTAAAATCAATCACGGCTCCTCAAGTATTTGTTTAGACCTGATTCTTTAAGGATGAATGGTTATATGAAGAGAAGACAAAAGAAGGAAGAGAATTCCAGTTCACCTGTTTAAGAGGAGGCATTATAGCTCCCAATCATAGAGTCAGACACCAGTTTCCCTTTACCATGTAAATGATTCAGATAGTTTAAATGTTTTCATTTATCAATTAGAAAATCAAGTCACATATCCTTTTAGGCTCAAAAAGATGCTTATTGACATCGTCCTCTCTCATTGGAAAAGGTGTCAACTTCATGAAGAAGCGCCCCCTTGACCTCAGCATTGTAAAGCACATACACATCTGTCACATACATGATACTTCGGAGTTGACAACGATCTAGGCCTTGGTGCCTCATGATATCCGCTCTTAAAACAGACCTCATTATGTCATCCTAACGTAGAATCTTACTGCACAAAACCTGTTGATAGAAAATGCAGTAAGCTTGCATGGGAAGTTTGATTTTGGTATTACTCATTAATTCTTGCGGCTGTACTTGTTTTACTCTCCTCCAATCTTGTTGAGCATTCGGTTGCCATACTTTCATTTCACGCTCACTCAGGTTAAGCATAATTGTAAAAAGCACCTTCAGGGATAGATTATTTGATGTAGATCTTTCAAACTCTGCAGTGCATACAACTGTACCCTTATTCCAAAACTAAAATATATTTCCAAAATGACAATTACCATCTGAGCCGTGTCCAACACGTCGTTTCCCTCAAGCCAAATAGGAATATTATCATTTCAGCTGTGTTGTATGCAGCTCTTTTCTCATGTCTTCAAAACGCCATTTGATTGTGTATGTGGATAATCTGACAGAGCACATGAAAGATAACTCATCAGGGCACAACATTCTTCCATTGCTTTCTCCAAACACTTCTTCATAAACTACTCGTCAGAGAAATGGTCTTCCTCTCTCAAGCAATGCATTCATGTACGTGATATCTGGCTGGTCCGCGCAGTAGCCATCTTTTCTTCGGCAAGCTGCAGACACATCGGGTTTTTAAGTGAATCTATCATAAACTTTCGCACTTGTCCTCGTATTAACAGTGTAACACAGTTTTTCTTCCTGGGTAGTGAGTAATATTTATCAATTGCTTATGTGTAGCAAGTAGAGAAAAAGGCTATTATTCCCTTCAAACGTTGCTTAACCAGGAGAATGATATTTTGAAATTTACTTATTGCCAATTGGACAGCGGGCAAATTAGCACATTTATATTGTCAGACAAACAACAACATATGAATTATGAAGAACATGTATTTACACTAATGTTAAACGAAAGTGGTCGCTCTCACGAATCTGTCCGCAAATATAATCTCTCATCATGTTCTCGTTATACGTTCCTTGGTAGCGGCGGTCAAAGTCCAGTATATCCCGGTAGAAGCGCTCGCCTCGCTCCTATGGATACGCTCCAATGTTTTCCTTGAATTCATCAAGATGAGCGTCAAGGATACGGACTTTGAGGGAATTCCTGCAGCCAATTTTGCCGTAGTTCTTCACCATAGTCTCAACCAGCTCCACATAGTTTTCGGCCTTGTGATTGCCCAGGAAGCCCAGAACCACAGCGACAAAGCAGTAGCATGTTGCTTTCTCCTTCCTCGTAAGCTTCTTGGGGAATTCCTTGCGCTCCAGAATCCTCTTTATCTTTTGTCCTATAAAGACACCGGCTTTGACCTTTGCCGCAGACAGCTCATGAAAAAGTTTTTAAGGTACTTGAAGGCAGTAGACTCCTTATCTAGAGCTATGACAAATTGTTTCATAAGGCTTCATTTTATGTACAGTGGTGGCATCAACACCTTCCAGAGGTCTACCAGTGGCTCCCACTTGAGGCTGTTCATCCCCACATAGAATTCGGTCCGCTGTCGCCAGTCCCGCCTTTGGTAGTTCGCCGCGGTGTTCCTGCTGTCTCAAAGGCAAAGATAGCTGGGAAACTTGGTAAATTCGCCATGGAGACCCATCAGGAATGCCACCATTTTGAAGTCTCTCGTGACCTTCCAGCTGTGCCTGTCATACTTCAAGGCATCTAGCAAGGTCTTGACACTTATATTCTTCTCTGAGGTGCATCGAGTGAGCCAGGGGAAGAAACAGGTGCTTGTTCCCCTTATGGAGCAGCAAGGTTTTGAGGCTTCGAAATGAGCTGTCAATAAAGAGGCGCCACTTGTTCAGGTTACAGGCGATTTCGATTGCCTCAAATAGGTGGTTTACATTGTGGCAGAAGCAGAGCCCATCTTGACGGGTAAGGAAGCTGGAAAAACCTAGGTGACGCTTCCTCTGATCTGCAATTTGCATACTTTCTTCCACAAGTTTCAACGCTTGAGCTTAGGCGTCAAAAGCTCGGCATTGTACTTTGTGAGACCAAGATCTCTGATCAAGTCGTTGAGGTCTTTTTGATTAGGGTAGTATGGGTTTTTCTCCTCAGCTGCAACTCTGAAATAGTAATCTGAAGCTACAGCGTCTTTCTGCCCTCTGACTTGCCGGTCTTTTCTGACAACGGCTGCTCTCTTTCCGAAGGAGCGGGTGCCCGGGCTGAGGGCCGTGTGGCACCGGAGCAATGGATCATGGAAGGTCCGCATACGTGAGAAGCAGGTGCCCTCTCGTCAGTTCGACGTTCGGAAGGGTCCACCATGCAGAAGTATCAACTAATTGAGTGGTCAGTGGGTTTCCGCTAATTTCTTGGGATAGAGAACTTTAGGGGTCTCTTCTCCCCTCTGTACCATCCTGCGAAAGAACACCATATAATTGTGATTATGAAAAAAATCCATATTTATTTATAAATTTATTTCACCCATGACTAATATGTAAGAGATTTTTTCAACTTATTCTATATATGATATTGTTTCAATAATACTGTAAATTTAAAAAGAATGCTCTGGAAAATAGGTAAATTTCAAATTATCACTCCTGATGACAAAGACAAAGTTTCTAGGGAAAATAGCTATATCTACACTTTTTAGACATAATCAATTGGAAAATAACTTATTACCAAGGAGCAAAAAAGTAGAAGTTTGTTACACTGTGTAATGAGCAGAAACTTTTTCATGAATTATCAGGGAAACTGTTTTATTCTTGCTAAAAAAAAAGAAAAACAGAAAAAATACTAATCGTTAGTCTAATTTCTGTCTGAAACACGATGTTCATCTATTATTCACTACCTCGAAGCAAAGGTTTTGCAGGAGACATTGATTTTTGAAGTAGACTGAAAAAAAGAAAAATATGATACTTCATAGATAGAGGCTGAATTTGTCAGTATTTTGAAAAATCTAATTCTTTTGCAAAAAGTAGTGTGGGCTTTTTGTAGCTGAAAAGTTGACTGAAATGATCTTAATAGCAGGTATTATGATACTGTCGTGAAAGGCAAAGAACTATGTATTTCTGACCGTGTCAATAATAGAATTCTACTTTTTAATAAATTTAGGCATAAAGTGGGTGACATTTTATAGCAATATACACTTAATAACTGGCAGCTCAGACAAGAATATTTTTGTTCAAAAAAGTGCAATTAGTTTCTCATTCCACCTACTGGTCTGTTAATCTTACTGAAAAAAAATAAATGTAATTAATTGAGTTTCAATTTCAAATCAATCCCATTTCATTAGTAAAGCTTTCTCTATAGTATTTCCTTAATGTATCTTTTTGGTGTACTTAATTTTACATAATGTGTTCACTATTAACATTGGAATATCAACAACGAACATTAGCAGATGGCATTTCCATCACTCTATTATGCCTAACCAGTTCATAACTAATCTTATCTTTTTTTTTTATAATGAAATGAAAACACATAAACACCACAGTAAGTAAATGAGTTACACAAGATAATGCAGCTTACTATTATTCTACAAGTTTAGCTGTGAGCAATTCTGGCATTTGTAAAACGGTGTATGAACTAAATGAACGAACAACGTAGAAAGCAGCAGGAAGAATCAGAGGGAAACTAAGTGTGATAAGTACCATGCTCCTCGTATTGGCCTCTGTTCGTGTCACTACCAATCGGATGGTGACGCGAACTACGATAAACTTAGCTCTCTCTCCCACTGATCTTTCCCTTCTGTTGTTCCTCACATCCTTTACCCCATTCACGTATCCATGATCTCATTTCAACCAGGGATGAGTTAATGCCACACAACATAATGAAATTAACTTTAGTTATGTACACACAGTTACAAATATATCTTGTTGGATGGGTCCGATGAATTTTGAAATGATCAATGCGAATCATATTATCTCGGTAGGGATGAAAATTGTGAATGTGATACAAATTTCCTGATAATTGTGGTAGCCCCACTTTATAGTTATTTCCATCGAAATATGAAATCAATAGAACATTAATTGTGACAAATGACTGGATTGATTACAATGATATGAAAGCAGAGTTACCAATGTGAAGCTGGACCAATGGGCATCTCTCAAAATCCTATGTCCTTGGTGTCATATTGTTTCACACAAAACTTGTTAAAATAATTTTCTTTTGAATCGTGTGTATATACAATGCAGATAAATGAATGAAATATAAGATCTCGAAGGTACACCGTGCATTCTTTTTTCGCTTCAGGAAAATGAAAAAATACAGCTATAAAAAAGCCACTATACAGTGAGACTAATCTATGTTAAGAGAGCTGGAGGGCTGTACTGAAGCATCCCTAGAGCTCCGTCTGGGGACCCCTCAAGTAGATAATGGATTATCACATACTCAGCCATCGTTCCAGAAACTGATGCTTCATAAACTTATCATCAACATAACATTACCATAGAAACTTACGAGATGCTTTGAAAAGATGAAAAATAAAATCGGAAGTCATAATTGTATATGCTATTTCCGTTTTCTTTCATGAGAGCCTCTATACATATCTATTTTGTTTTAGTTTGGTGATAGCCCATTCATCAGGGATGCCTGCCCAGCCAATACTTTCCAGACATCTTGTATCCCCCTCAGCCCTGAAAAAATCAGAAAATAATTAAGCTGGAACCAAGGAGTTTGGCAGAAAGCAATTTATTCCTTACCTCTCTCCAGTGATACAAGAAGGACCAGGATTGTGTGATAAAGTTTCTAAAGGGCTACTCACTGGAACATTATACAGGGAATCCGTATACATGGACGTGGGGTCATGGCGGAAGTCCTACGTGGAATAAGTAGCTCCTGACTGGATGTTTTAATCATCGACCACGTCCTCTGGGCGACACTGTCCACTGGTGTCGTCCTTGCTTTTAGAGAGCACCATAAAAGAGAATTCCAACAAAAAAAATACTAGCACTATATGTACCCCATTCGGCCAGACACATAGCATAACACACCAACGTCTCGGCGCTGTATATCACGTGTCTGTAAGCGCAAGTCTTTTCTAGGTATCCTCTATCGTCCACTTTACTGACTCTGATGTATTTAAGTAGATAGTGGCGTCTGCGATACCACTCCAGAGGTGGACAAACCATTGGAGTAACTTTGCTCATGTCCGTCTGTTCTAGTCCATCCGTTGTTCGCATAGCTATTATCATGCGTACAGCAAACGATAAAATGACTACTCTTTAGTTTTCTTCTATCGTCTAGATCTTTTTCTTTTCTTTCATACTATTCGCCATTTCCCGCATTAGCGAGGTAGCGTTGAGAACAGAGGACTGGGCCATTGAGGGAATATCCTCACCTGGGCCCCTTCTCTGTTCCCTCTTTTGGAAAATTAAAAAAAAAAAGTGAGAGGGGAGGATTTCCAGCCCCCCGCTCCCTCCCCTTTTAGTCGCCTTCTACGACACGCAGGGAATACGTGGGAAGTATTCTTTCTCGTCTAGATATACTTAGGTATATGGGAAGGCACAGATCCTAAACGGATGAGGGAGTATAGCTAACAGATCTCTTCTCTCTAGTCGTGTGTGGCTATCAAGAATACTTCAAAGCGATCTGTTTAGCTATCAGCCATACTGAAGCAATAAAGAAATAGATTTATCACATTTAGGCCTAATTATGCCGAGATTGTGCATCAGTATCCTTACTTTAGCTGAGATTCTCTTTTAAATGGATCCACATGATTATGTCGCAGCACTTGGTGAATATTTCATAATTACTTACACCAGCCATTGTCTATTCAAGTCACGCCTTGTGCTCTTGTATGTACACGTGTTAAGATAAGTACCTTCACAAATGGGTCCGATGAGTTTCGAAATGATCAGTACGATTCTTGTCGACTCAGTAGGGTTTGGTAAGCGTGAATGTACTTCCAATTTTTTCCTTGTTAGATCAAAGACAAATCCAGAGCCCACATACACCTTCCTCTAGAAATCAGGTGTGGCATCAGTGTGTACATTAGAGGAAGTTATAGACATGAGGCGGGCTTGATTTTGTGATCTTACCATGACGTCAGTAAAACTATAAGTACCATACGATTCCTTCAGAATCATCCTAAGTGTTTGCTAAAGCACTATATTTACGAGGTAAGACATGGGAATTCTCCAAAAATGGATCTGTAATGGCGTGATCCACGTAATTACCAAATTAGTCTATATCCTTGCAATACCTGAGCACACTTCCCTTTTTGAAGAGAAGCGATTGATATAATCATAATGGGAAGACAGTCACACAAAAGGTATGATGCAAGCAAAATCTTTTACATGTATTTTTGTATTATGCAAATGATGATAAAGAAAATGTGTTAGTCTTCACCTAGCTGGAAAACTTATAGTTTTTTACTATCAACAGAATTAACATTCAACAGATTCATGATATTCAGAATAATTAATTCTCATTAATAGTATTCTTATCTAGTTATTAAAAGAATCAAGATCTGAAGAAAATTACAGTGCTACTTTGGCACTATACTGTGGCACTGTATGGTGAAGTGACAATCTATGGTTCTAATATGGCTCATTTTGGTGCCAGCATGGCACCGTTCAGCGATCCTCTGGCCCTAATTACTGTACAGCACTATTCGATAAAAGTGTGGCGCTCCAAGATGGGAGTGAGGCACCGTATGGTGTAGTGTTAATGTGGCACTGAACGGCAGGGATAAATCAATTTCCTGCGGTTAATTGAAAATAGAATTTTATATCAATAACGTACGGAGATGGCGTAACACAATATGGTGCTTGTATAGCATTACAGAACTGTGTTACGCTAAGATGTTAGTGTAGCACTGTACGCTGGTGCAGTGTGGCGTTATAAGGTGGTAGTGTGCATTGCACTGTAGTACTGTGAATATGTATGGTGGTACTGTGTAGTAGTAGTAGTGACACCTTAAGATGGTTTAGTGCAGCACTGTATGATGCAATATGGCACTAAACAATATTGTAGTGTTGCACTTTACAGTGAAAAATTGACAATTTACAATGGTGTAGAGTAGCACTGTACGGTGAAAAAAAAGTTGCTGTATAATGGTAGTGTTATATAATATTATGGTGTAACAGGGCAGTGTATAGTGGCAGTGTATGGTGGTGTAATATGTCACTCTATGAGGATACTGTGGGAAGGCGATACACTATATCCTACACTATACCAACTGTTCATAATTGCAGGTAATTTAAAGCGCTGCCTCGGTGCATCAGCTTTATCGAACATTTTTTCCTAAATTCCAACGTAATTAGAGAGTTTTCATCATTTTTTTTCTTTTTACAAATGAACATATTTCACTCTTTTAAGCGATATGCTTTGTTGTATTTACGTGATGTCTACTGGCAAGTTAAGTTGACGTGATCTCGAAATTGAGGAGAGACGACCTTTGAAGGCACAGGGACTTTACAGTTCTGTATATATATATACAGAAGTGAGTCAGTTGTTGTTCGTTGATGATACAGCGCTGGTGGCGGATTCATGTGAGAAACTGCAGAAGCTGGTGACGGAGTTTGGTAAAGTGTGTGGAAGAAGAAAGTTAAGAGTAAATGTGAATAAGAGCAAGGTTATTAGGTACAGTAGGGTTGAGGGTCAAGTCAATTGGGAGGTGAGCTTGAATGGTGAAAAACTGGAGGAAGTGAAGTGTTTTAGATATCTGGGAGTGGATCTGTCAGCGGACGGAACCATGGAAGCGGAAGTGGATCATAGGGTGGGGAAGGGGGCGAAAATTTTGGGAGCCTTGAAAAATGTGTGGAAGTCGAGAACATTATCCCGGAAAGCAAAAATGGGTATGTTTGAAGGAATAGTAGTTCCAACAATGTTGTATGGTTGCGAGGCGTGGGCTATGGATAGAGTTGTGCGCAGGAGGATGGATGTGCTGGAAATGAGATGTTTGAGGACAATGTGTGGTGTGAGGTGGTTTGATCGAGTAAGTAACGTAAGGGTAAGAGAGATGTGTGGAAATAAAAAGAGCGTGGTTGAGAGAGCAGAAGAGGGTGTTTTAAAATGGTTTGGGCACATGGAGAGAATGAGTGAGGAAAGATTGACCAAGAGGATATATGTGTCGGAGGTGGAGGGAACGAGGAGAAGAGGGAGACCAAATTGGAGGTGGAAAGATGGAGTGAAAAAGATTTTGTGTGATCGGGGCCTGAACATGCAGGAGGGTGAAAGGAGGGCAAGGAATAGAGTGAATTGGAGCGATGTGGTATACAGGGGTTGACGTGCTGTCAGTGGATTGAATCAAGGCATGTGAAGCGTCCGGGGTAAACCATGGAAAGCTGTGTAGGTATGTATATTTGTGTGTGTGGACGTGTGTATGTACATGTGTATGGGGGGGGTTGGGCCATTTCTTTCGTCTGTTTCCTTGCGCTACCTCGCAAACGCGGGAGACAGCGACAAAGTATAAAAAAAAAAAAAAAAAAAAAAAAATATATATATATATATATATATATATGTATGTATATATATATATATATATATATATATATATATATATATATATATATATATATATATATATATATATATATATATATATATATATATATATATATATATATATATATATATATATATATATATATATATATATATATATATATGCGCAGGAGGATGGATGTGCTGGAAATGAGATGTTTGAGGACA
>NC_092238.1:54807385-54820798 GCF_036320965.1 Panulirus ornatus | reverse complement strand
GAAATGGTCAAGAGCTTCTAGATTTATGTGCTGGAGATTGGGAATACCTGGTTAAAAAAGCGAGATATACATAAGTATGCGTATGTAAGTAGGAGAGATGGCCAGTAAGCGTTATTGGATTACGTGTTGATTGATAGGCGCGCGAAGTAGAGACTCTTGGATGTTAATGTGCTGAGAGGTGAAACTGGAGGGATGTCTGATCATTATCTTGTGGAGGCGAAGGTGAAGAAATGTAGAGGTTTTCAGAAAAGATGTGAGAATGTTGAGCTGAAGAGAGCGGTGAGAGTAAGTGAGCTTGGGAAGGAGACTTGTGTGAGGAAGTACTAGGAGAGACTGAGTACAGAATGGAAAAAGGTGAGAACAAAGGAGGTAAGGGGAGTGGGGGAGGAGAGGGATGTATTTAGGGAAGCAGTGATGGTTTGCGCAAAAGATGCTTTTGGCTTGAGAAGCGTGGGAGGTGGGTTGATTAGAAATGGTAGTGAGTGGTGTAATGAAAAAGTAAGATTATTAGCGAATGAGAAGAGAGAGGCATTTGGACGGTTTTTGCAGGGAAAAAATGCAAATGAGTGGTAAATGTATAAAAGGAAGAGGCAGGAGGTCAAGAGAAAGGTGCAAGCGGTGAAAAAGAAGGCAAATTAGAGTTGGGGTGAGAGAGTATCATTAAATTTTAGGGAAAATAAAAAGATGTTTTGTAAGGAGGTAAATAAAGTGCGTAAGACAAGAGAGCAAATGGGAACTTCAGTGAAAGGGGCTAATGGGAAGGTGATAACTAGTTGTGGTAATGTGAGCAGTAGATGGAGTGAGTAGTTTGAAGGTTTGTTGAATGTGTTTGATGTTAGAGTGTCAGACATAGGGTGTTTTGGTCGAGGTGGTGTGTAAAGTGAGAGGGTTAGGGAAAATGATTTGGTAAACAGAGAAGAGGAAGTAAAAGCGTTGCGGGTTTGGATGGTATTGCAGTGGAATGTATTAAAAAAGGGGTGACTGTATTGTTGACTGGTTGGTAAGGTTATTTAATATATGTATGTTTCATGGTAAGGTGCCTGAGGATTGGCAGAGTGGTTGTATAGTGCTATCGTACAAAGGCAAAGGGGATAAGAGTGAGTGCTCAAATTACAGAGGTATAAGTTTGTTGAGTATTCCTGGTAAATTATATGGGAAGGTATTGATTGAGAGGGTGAAGGCATGTACAGAGCATCAGATTGGGGAAGAGCAGTGCGGTATCAGAAGTGGTAGAGGATGTGTGGATCAGGTGTTTGCTTTGAATAATGCATGTGAGAAATACTTCGAAAAGCAAAAGGCTTTGTATGTAGCATTTATGGATCTGGAGATGGCATATGATAGAGTTGATAGAGATGCTCTGTGGAAGGTATTAAGAATATATGGTGTGGGAGGCAAGTTGTTAGAAGCAGTGAAGTTTTTATCGATAATGTAAGGCATGTGTACATGTAGGAAGAGAGGAAATTGATTGGTTCTCAGTGAATGTTGGTTTGCGGCAGGGGTGTGTGATGTCTCCATGGTTGTTTAATTCGTTTATGGATGGGGTTGTTAGGGAAGTGAATGCAAGAGTTTTGGAAAGAAGGGGAAGTATGCAGTCTATTGTGTGAGTATGCAGTCTATTCGTGTGAGAAACTGCAGAAGCTGGTGACTGAGTTTGATAAAGGTTGTAAAAGAAGAAAGTTGAAAGTAAATGTGAATAAGAGCAAGGTTATTAGGTACAGTAGGGTTGAGGATCAAGTCAATTGGGAGGTAAGTTTGAATGGAGGAAAACTGAAGGAAATAGTGTTATAGATATCTGGGAGTGGATCTGATAGCGGATGGAACCATGGAAGCGGAAGTGAATAATAGGGTGGGAGAGGGGGCGAGAATTTGGGAATCTTGAAGAATGTGTGGAAGTCGAGAACATTATCTCGGAAAGCAGAAATGGGTATATTTGAAGAAATAGTGGTTCCAACAATGTAACATGGTTTCGAGGCGTGGGCTGTGGATAGAGTTGTGCGTAGGAGGGTGGATGTGCTGGATATGAGATGTTTGAGGACAATATGTGGTGTGAGGTGGTTTGATCGAGTAAGTAATATAAGGGTAAGAGACATGTGTGGTGGTAAAAAGAGTGTGGTTGAGAGAGTAGAACAGGGTGTTTTGAAATGGTTTGGTCACATGGAGAGGATGAGTGAGGAAAGATTGACCAAGAGGATATATGTGTCAGAGTTGGAGGGAACGAGAAGTGGGACACCAAATTGGAGGTGGAAAGATGGAGTGAAAAATATTTTTAGTGATCGCGGCCTGAACATGGAGGAGGGTGAAAGGCGTGCAAGGAATAGAGTGAATTGGAACGATGTGGTATACCGGGGTCGACGTGCTGTCAATGGCTTGAACCAGGGCATATGAAGCGTCTAGGGTAAACCATGGAAAGTTTGTGGGGCATGGATGTGGAAAGGGAGCTGTGGTTTAAGTTAATTATTACATGACAGCTAGAGACTGAGTGTTAACGGATGAAGCCTTTGTTGTCTTTTCCTAGCGCTACCTCGCAAACGTTAGGGGAGGGGGGGGCTGTTATTCCATGTGTGGTGAGGTGGCGATGGGAATAAATAAAGGCAGAAAGTATGAATTATGTACATGTGAATATATGTATATCTGTGTGTGTGTGAATATATATATGTGTATATTGAGATGTATAGGTATGTATATTTGCTTGTGTGGACATGTATGTATATACATGTGTATGTCGGTGTATTGGGCCATTCTCTCGTCTGTTTGCTTGCGCTACCTCGCTAACGCGGAACACAGCGAAAAAGCAAAATAAATAAATAATATATATATATATATATATATATATATATATATATATATATATATATATATATATCAGTGAGGGGGGCAAATGGGAAGGTGATAACAAGTAGCAGTAATGTGAGAAGGAGATGGATTGAGTATTTTGAAGGTTTGTTTAATGTGTTTGATGATAGAGTGGTATATATAGGGTGTCTTAGTCGAAGTAAAAGCTTTACAGAAGATGAAAACCGGAAAGGCAGTAAATTTGGATGGTATTGCAGTGGAATCATTGAGATGTGCCTGATGATTTGTGGAATGTTTGCATAACGCCAATGGTTAAAGGCAAAGGCGATAGGAGTGAGTGCTCGAATTACAGAGGTATAAGTTTGTTGAGTATTCCTGGGAAATTATATGGGAGGGTATTGATTGAGAGGGTGAAGGAATGTACAGATCATCAAATTGTGGAGGAGCAGTGTGGTTTCAGAAGTGGTAGAGGATATGTGGATCAGGTGTTTGCTTTGAAGATTGTATGTGAGAAATATTTAGAGAAGCAAATGGATTTGTATATACCATTTATTGATCTGGAGAAGACGAATCATTGAGTTGATAGAGTTCTCTTTGGAAGGTATTAAGATTATATGGTGTGGGAGGCAAGTTGTTTGAAGCAGTGAAAAGTATTTATCGAGGATGTAAGGCATGTGTACGTGAAGGAAGAAAGGAAAGTGATTGATTCTCAGTGAATTTTGGTTTGGGCAAGGGGTGCATGATGTCTCCATGATTGTTTAATTTGCTTATGGATGGGGTTGTTAGGGAGGTGCATGCAAGACTTTTGGAAAGAGGTGCAAGTAATCAGTTCGTTTTGGATGAGAGAGCTTGGGAAGTGAGTCAGTTGTTGTTCGCTGGTGATAGAGCGCTTGTGGCTAATTCGGGTGAGAAACTGCAGAAACTGGTGACTGAGTTTGGGAAAGTGTGTGAAAGAAGAAAGCTGAAAGAAAATGTGAATTAGAGCAAGGTTATTACGTACAGTAATAATGAGGGAGAAGTCAATTGGGAGGTAAGTTTGAATGGAGAAAAACTGGAGGAAGTGAAGTGTTTAAGATATCTGGGAGTGGATTTGGCTGCGGATGGAACCATGAAAGCGGAAGTGAATCATAGGGCGGGGGAGGGGGCGAAAGTTCTGGGAGCGTTGAAGAATGTGTGGAAGTCGAAAACGTTATCTTCGAAAGCAAGAATGGATATGTTTGAAGGAATAGTGGTTCTAACAATGATATATGGTTGCGATTCGTGGGCTATAGATAGAGCTGTGCGGAGGAGGGTAATGAGATGTTTGAGGACAACATTTGGTGTGAGGTTGTTTGATCGAGAAAGTAAGGAAAGGTGTGGTGTGGTGGTAAAAAGAATGTGGTTAAGAGAGCAGAAGAGCGTGAATTAAAATTGTTTGGTCACATAGAGGGAATCAGTGAGGAAAGATTAACCAAGAGGATATATTTTGTCAGAGGTGGAGGGAATGAGAAGTGGGAGACCCAATTGGAGGTGAAAAGATAGAGTGAAAATGATTTTTAGTGATCGGTGCCTGAATATGCAAGAGGGGAAAAGGCGTGCAAGGAATAGAGTGAATTGAAACTATGTGGTATACCGGGGACAACCTGCTGCGAATGGATTGAACCAGGGCATGTGAAGCGTCTGGGGTAAACCATGGAAAGTTCTGTAGGGCCTGGATGTCGAAAGGGAGCTGTGGTTTCGGTGCATTATCACATGATAGCTACAGACTGAGTGTGAACGAATGTGGCCTTTGTTGTCTTTTCCTAGCGCTACCTCGCGCACATGAGGGGCGAGGGGGGTTGTTATTTCATGTGTGGCGGGGTGGCGATGGGAATGAATAAGGGCAGATAGTATGACTTATATACATGTATATATATGTATATGTCTGTGTGTGTATACGTATGTATATGTTGATATGTATAGGTATGTATATTTGCGTGTGTGGACGTGTATGTATATCCATGTGTATGTGGGTGGGTTGGGCCATTCTTTCGTCTGTTTCCCTGTGCTACCTCGCCAACGAGAGAGACATCGACAAAGCAAAATAAATATAGATATATATACATATATATATATTATTTTTTTTTTATTTTGCTTTCTTCCTGTCTCCCGCGTTTGCGAGGTAGCGCAAGGAAACAGACGAAAGAAATGGCCCAACCCACCCCCATACACATGTATATACATACACGTCCACAAATGCAAATATACATACCTATACATCTCAATGTACACATATATATGCACACACAGACACATACATATATACCCATGCACACAATTCACACTATCTGCCTTTATTCATTCCCATCGCCACCACGCCACACATGGAATACCATCCCCTTTGCCCCTCATGTGTGCTAGGTAGCGCTAGGAAAAGACAACAAAGGCCCCATTCGTTCACACTCAGTCTGTAGCTATCATGTGATAATGCACCGAAACCACAGCTCCCTTTCCACATCCAGGCCCCACACAACTTTCCATGGTTTACCCCAGACGCTTCACATGCCCTGATTCAATCCACTGACAGCACGTCAACCCCGGTATACCACATCGATCCAATTCACTCTATTCCTTGCTCGCCTTTCACCCTCCTGCATGTTCAGGCCCAGATCAGTCAAAATCTTTTTCACTCCATCTTTCCACCTCCAATTTGGTCTCCCACTTCTCCTCGTTTCCTACACCTCCGACACATATATCCTCTTGGTCAATCTATCCTCACTCATTCTCTCCATGTGCCCAAACCATTTTAAAACACCCTCTTCTTCTCTCTAAACCACGCTCTTTTTATTTCCACACATCTCTCTTACCCTTACATTACTCACTCGATCAAACCACCTTACACCACACATTGTCCTCAAACATCTCATTTCCAACACATCCATCCTCCTGCGCACAACTCTATCCATAGCCCATAACTCGCAACCATACAACATTGTTGGAACCACTATTCCTTCAAACATACCCATTTTTGCTTTCCGAGATAATGTTCTCGACTTCCAAACATTCTTCAAGGCTCCGAGGATTTTTACCCCCTACTCCACCCTATGATTCACTTCCGCTTCCATGTTTCCATGTGATAGTGGTTTTGATGCACAAGACCGGGTTATAGTGATGGATGATTTCAATGCAAAGGTGAGTAATGTGGCAGTTGAGGGAATAATTGGTATACATGGGGTGTTCAGTGTTGTAAATGGAAATGGTGAAGAGCTTGTACATTTATGTGCTGAAAAAGGACTGGTGATTGGGAATACCTGGTTTAAAAAGCGAGATATAATAAGTATACGCATGTAAGTAGGAGAGATGGCCAGAGAGCGTTATTGGATTACGTGTTAATTGACAGGCTCGTGGAAGAGAGACTTTTGGATGTTAATGTGCTGAGAGGTGCAACTGGAGGGATGTCAGGTCGTTATCTTGTGGAGGCTAAGGTGAAGATTTGTATGGGTTTTCAGAAAAGAAGAGTGAATGTTAGGGTGAAGAGGGTGGTGAGAGTAAGTGAGCTTGAGAATGAGACTTGTGTGAGGAAGTACCAGGAGAGACTGAGTACAGAATGAAAAAAGGCGAGAACAATGGAAGTAAGGGGAGTGGTGGAGGAATGGGATGTATTTAGGGAATCAGTGATGGATTGCGCAAAATATGCTTGTGGCATGAGAAGAGTGGGAGGTGGGTTGATTAGAAAGTGTAGTGAGTGGTGGGAGGAAGAAGGAAGATTATTAGTGAAAGAGAAGAGAGAGGCATTTGGACGATTTTTGCAGGGAAAAAATGCAATTGAGTGGGGATGTATAAAAGAAAGTGACAGGAGGTCAAGGAAAAGGTGCAAGTGGTGAAAAAGAGGGCAAATGAGAGTTGGGGTGAGAGAGAGTCATTAAATTTTAGGGAGAAGAGAAAGATGTTCTGGAAGGAGGTAAATAAAGTGCATAAGACAAGGGAGCAAATGGAAATTTCAGTGAAGGGGGTAAATGGGGAGGTGATAACAAGTAGTGGTGATGTGAGAAGGAGATGGAGTGAGTATTTTGAAGGTTTGTTGAATGTGTTTGATGATAGAGTGGGAGATATAGGGTGTTTTGGTCGAGGTGGTGTGCAAGTGAGAGGATTAGGGAAAATGATTTGGTAAACAGAGAAGAGGTAGTAAAAGCTTTGCGGAAGATGAAAGCCGGCAAGGCAGCAGATTTGGATGGCATTGCAGTGGAATCTATTAAAAAAGGGGGTGACTGTATTGTTGACTGGTTGGTAAGGCTATTTAATTTATGTATGACTCATGGTGAGGTGCCTGAGGATTGGCGGAATGCGTGCATAGTGCCATTGTACAAAGGCAAAGGGGATAAGAGTGAGTGCTCAAATTACAGAGGTATAAGTTTGTTGAGTATTCCTGGTAAATTATATGGGAGGGTATTGATTGAGAGGGTGAAGGCATGTACAGAGCATCAGATTGGGGAAGAGCAGTGTGGTTTCAGAAGTGGTAGAGGATGTGTGGATCAGGTGTTTGTTTTGAAGAATGTGTGTGAGAAATACTTAGAAAAGCAAATGGATTTGTATGTAGCATTTATGGATCAGGAGAAGGCATATGATAGAGTTGATAGAGATGTTCTGTGGAAGGTATTAATAATATATGGTGTGGGAGGCAAGTTGTTAGAAGCAGTGAAAAGTTTTTATCGATGATGTAAGGCATGTGTACGTGTAGGAAAAGAGAAAAGTGATTGGTTCTCAGTGAATGTAGGTTTGCGGCAGGGGTGTATGATGTCTCCATGGTTGTTTAATTTGTTTATGGATGGGTTTGTTAGAGAGGTGAATGGAAGAGTTTTCGAAAGAGGGGCAAGTATGAAGTCTGTTGTAGATGAGAGAGCTTGGGAAGTGTCAGTTGTTGTTCGCTGATGATACAGCGCTGGTGGGTGATTCATGTGAGAAACTGCAGAAGCTGGTGATTGAGTTTGGTAAAGTGTGTGAAAGAAGAAAGTTAAGAGTAAATGTGAATAAGAGCAAGGTAATTAGGTACAGTAGGGTTGAGGGTCAAGTAAATTGGGAGGTAAGTTTGAATGGAGAAAAACTGGAGGAAGTAAAGTGTTCTAGATATCTGGCAGTGGATCTGGTAGGGGATATATATATATATATATATATATATATATATATATATATATATATATATATATATATATATATATATATATATATATACATATATATATATATATATATATATATATATATATATATATATATATATATATATATATATATATATATATATATATATATTTTTTTTTTTTTTTTTTTTTTTTCATACTATTCGCCATTTCCGGCGATAGCGAGGTAGCGTTAAGAACAGAGGACTGGGCCTTTGAGGTAATACCCTCACCTGGCCCCCTTCTCTGTTCCTTCTTTTGGAAAAAAAAAAAAAAAAAAAAAAAAAAAAAAACGAGAGGGGAGGATTTCCAGCCCCCCTCTCCCTTCCCTTTTAGTCGCCTTCTACGACACGCAGGGAATACGTGGGAAGTATTCTTTCTCCCCTATCCGCAGGGATAATATATATATATATATATATATATATATATATATATATATATATATATATATATATATATATATATATATATATATATATATATATATATATATATATATATATATATATATATATATATATATATATATATATATATATATATATATATATATATATATATATATATATATATATATATTTTTTTTTTTTTTTTTTTTTTTTTTTTTTTTTTTTTTTTTTTTTTTATACTTTGTCGCTGTCTCCCGCGTTTGCGAGGTAGCGCAAGGAAACAGACGAAAGAAATGGCCCAACCCCCCCCCCCCCATACACATGTACATACACACGTCCACACACGCAAATATACATACCTACACAGCTTTCCATGGTTTACCCCAGACGCTTCACATGCCTTGCTTCAATCCACTGACAGCACGTCAACCCCTGTATACCACATGACTCCAATTCACTCTATTTCTTGCCCTCCTTTCACCCTCCTGCATGTTCAGGCCCCGATCACACAAAATCTTTTTCACTCCATCTTTCCACCTCCAATTTGGTCTCCCTCTTCTCCTCGTTCCCTCCACCTCCGACACATATATCCTCTTGGTCAATCTCTCCTCACTCATTCTCTCCATGTGCCCAAACCATTTCAAAACACCCTCTTCTGCTCTCTCAACCACGCTCTTTTTATTTCCACACATCTCTCTTACCCTTACGTTACTTACTCGATCAAACCACCTCACACCACACATTGTCCTCAAACATCTCATTTCCAGCACATCCATCCTCCTGCGCACATCTCTATCCATAGCCCACGCCTCGCAACCATACAGCATTGTTGGAACCACTATTCCCTCAAACATACCCATTTTTGCTTTCCGAGATAATGTTCTCGACTTCCACACATTTTTCAAGGCTCCCAAAATTTTCGCCCCCTCCCCCACCCTATGATCCACTTCCGCTTCCATGGTTCCATCCGCTGACAGATCCACTCCCAGATATCTAAAACACTTCACTTCCTCCAGTTTTTCTCCATTCAAACTCACCTCCCAATTGACTTGACCCTCACCCCTACTGTACCTAATAACCTTGCTCTTATTCACATTTACTCTCAACTTTCTTCTTCCACACACTTTACCAAACTCAGTCACCAGCTTCTGCAGTTTCTCACATGAATCAGCCACCAGCGCTGTATCATCAGCGAACAACAATTGACTCACTTCCCAAGCTCTCTCATCCCCAACAGACTTCATACTTGCCCCTCTTTCCAGGACTCTTGCATTTACCTCCTTTACAACCCCATCCATAAACAAATTAAACAACCATGGAGACATCACACACCCCTGCCGCAAACCTACATTCACTGAGAACCAATCACTTTCCTCTCTTCCTACACGTACACATGCCTTACATCCTCGATAAAAACTTTTCACTGCTTCTAACAACTTGCCTCCCACACCATATATTCTTAATACCTTCCACAGAGCATCTCTATCAACTCTATCATATGCCTTCTCCAGATCCATAAATGCTACATACAAATCCATTTGCTTTTCTAAGTATTTCTCACATACATTCTTCAAAGCAAACACCTGATCCACACATCCTCTACCACTTCTGAAACCGCACTGCTCTTCCCCAATCTGATGCTCTGTACATGCCTTCACCCTCTCAATCAATACCCTCCCATATAATTTACCAGGAATACTCAACAAACTTATACCTCTGTAATTTGAGCACTCACTCTTATCCCCTTTGCCTTTGTACAATGGCACTATGCACGCATTCCGCCAATCCTCAGGCACCTCACCATGAGTCATACATACATTAAATAACCTTACCAACCAGTCAACAATACAGTCACCCCCTTTCTTAATAAATTCCACTGCAATACCATCCAAACCTGCTGCCTTGCCGGCTTTCATCTTCCGCAAAGCTTTCACTACCTCTTCTCTGTTTACCAAATCATTTTCCCCAACCCTCTCACTTTGCACACCACCTCGACCAAAACACCCTAT
The DNA here is from genome assembly GCF_036320965.1 of Panulirus ornatus. Classification (NCBI taxonomy): domain Eukaryota; kingdom Metazoa; phylum Arthropoda; class Malacostraca; order Decapoda; family Palinuridae; genus Panulirus; species Panulirus ornatus. The sequence continues at coordinate 54,810,472 of NC_092238.1, read as the reverse complement.
ATCTGCCACTCTGTCATCAGACACATTCAACAAACCTTCAAAATACTCATTCCATCTCCTTCTCACATCACCGCTACTTGTTATCACCTCCCCATTTACGCCCTTCACTGAAGTTCCCATTTGCTCCCTTGTCTTACGCACCCTATTTACCTCCTTCCAGAACATCTTTTTATTCTCCCTAAAATTTACTGATAGTCTCTCACCCCAACTCTCATTTGCCCTTTTTTTCACCTCTTGCACCTTTCTCTTGACCTCCTGTCTCTTTCTTTTATACTTCTCCCACTCAATTGCATTTTTTCCCTGCAAAAATCGTCCAAGTGCCTCTCTCTTCTCTTTCACTAATACTCTTACTTCTTCATCCCACCACTCACTACCCTTTCTAATCAACCCACCTCCCACTCTTCTCATGCCACAAGCATCTTTTGCGCAATCCATCACTGATTCCCTAAATACATCCCATTCCTCCCCCACTCCCCTTGCTTCCATTGTTCTCACCTGTTGTTAGAAGCAGTGAAAAGTTTTTATCGAGGATGTAAGGCATGTGTACGTGTAGGAAGAGAGGAAAGTGATTGGTTCTCAGTGAATGTAGGTTTGCGGCAGGGGTGTGTGATATCTCCATGGTTGTTTAATTTGTTTATGGATGGGGTTGTTAGGGAGGTAAATGCAAGAGTTTTGGAAAGAGGGGCAAGTATTAAGTCTGTTGGGGATGAGAGAGCTTGGGATGTGAGTCAGTTGTTGTTCGCTGATGATACAGCGCTGGTGGCTGATTCATGTGAGAAACTGCAGAAGCTGGTGACTGAGTTTGGTAAAGTGTGTGGAAGAAGAAAGTTAAGAGTAAATGTGAATAAGAGCAAGGTTATTAGGTACAGTAGGGTTGAGGGTCAAGTCAATTGGGAGGTGAGTTTGAATGGAGAAAAACTGGAGGAAGTGAAGTGTTTTAGATATCTGGGAGTTGATCTGGCAGCGGATGGAACCATGGAAGCGGAAGTGGATCATAGGGTGGGGGAGGGGGCGAAAATTCTGGGGGCCCTGAAGAATGTGTGGAAGTCGAGAACATTATCTCGGAAAGCAAAAATGGGTATGTTTGAAGGAATAGTGGTTCCATCAATGTTGTATGGTTGCGAGGCGTGGGCTATGGATAGAGTTGTGCGCAGGAGGATGGATGTGCTGGAAATGAGATGTTTGAGGACAGTGTGTGGTGTGAGGTGGTTTGATCGAGTGAGTAACGTAAGGGTAAGAGAGATGTGTGGAAATAAAAAGAGCGTGGTTGAGAGAGCAGAAGAGGGTGTTTTGAAGTGGTTTGGGCACATGGAGAGAATGAGTGAGGAAAGATTGACCAAGAGGATATATGTGTCGGAGGTGGAGGGAACGAGGAGAAGAGGGAGACGAAATTGGAGTTGGAAAGATGGAGTGAAAAAGATTTTGTGTGATCGGGGCCTGAACATGCAGGAGGGTGAAAGGAGGGCAAGGAATAGAGTGAATTGGAGCGATGTGGTATACCGGGGTTGACGTGCTGTCAGTGGATTGAATCAAGGCATGTGAAGCGTCTGGGGTAAACCATGGAAAGCTATGTAGGTATGTATATTTCCGTGTGTGGACGTATGTATATACATGTGTATGGGGGGGGTTGGGCCATTTCTTTCGTCTGTTTCCTTGCGCTACCTCGCAAACGCGGGAGACAGCGACAAAGTATAAAAAAAAAAAAAAAAAAAAATATATATATATATATATATATATATATATATATATATATATATATATATATATATATATATATATATATATATATATATATATATATATATATATATATATATATATATATATATATATATATATATATATATATATATATATATATATATATATATATATATATATATATATATATATATATATATATATATATATATATATTATATATATATATATATATATATATATATAATTTTTTTTTCCCAAAACAAGGAACAGAGAAGGGGGCCAGGTGAGGATATTCCTTCTACGGACCAGTACTCTGTTTTTAACGCTGCCTCGCTAACGCGGGAAATGGCGAATAATTGGAAAAGAAAAGAGATTTATATATATATATATATATATATATATATATATATATATATATATATATATATATATATATATATATATATATCTATAAGTCCACGGGGAAAATGAAACACGAAAAGCTCCAAAGTGCACTTTCGTGTAATAATCACATCATCAGGGGAGACAGAAGAGAGAAATATAACAATCAGTAGATGTACATCGAAGAGACGAAGTTAGGACGACATTTGGTAAATATATGATTGTCCGAAACATACAACGAGATTTCATAAACTTATCATTTTACAAATCTTATCAACAATAAAGTTATCTAATTTGTATAGACCATCACTAATATTAAGATTATAACTCTTTGTGTATTTGATAGTAGAAGATTCAATGATATATCTCTGTAATCGAGTTAGAGTTAATAACCGCGGTGGCGTTACTCCAGTCAATACCCTTATCATAGTTTTTAACAAGATTAAACAAGGCATTTGATTCTTGTCCCGTTCTTATACTATATTTATGTTGCTTAAGTCTAACAGAAAGATCCTTACCAGTCTGACCAACATAAAATTTATCATAGTTTCCACAACTGACTTTATAGATGCAACCAAGAGAATTTTCTGGTGAATTCCTGATTAAGATATTCTTTATAGTATTGTTGTTGCAAAAGGCAACTTTTACATTAAAGGATTTAAGAAGCATGGGAAGGAAAGTGAAATTATTGTTAAAAGGGAGAACTAAAAGATTCTTAGTGTCAATGGGAGGTTTGGGCTCAACTCTATAAAATGATTCCTTTGCTTACTTAAGGGATTTATCAATGAAAGATCCAGGGTACTTTAACTTAGATCCAATAGAACATATTTTCTCAAACTCATCATCAATAGACTCTGGACTGCAAATACTTAATGAGTTAAGGCACATAGATTGAAATGATGATGATTTATCTCTGTCATGTTGAAATGAGTAATAATAGATATATGAGCATACATTGTTGGGTTTTCTTTATATGCTAAGCTTAAACTTGTTTCCTTTTCT
>NC_092238.1:54790364-54807285 GCF_036320965.1 Panulirus ornatus | reverse complement strand
ACTTCCCAAGCTCTTTTATCCACAACACACTGCATACTTTCCCCTCTTTCCAAAACTCTTGCATTCACTTCTCTAACAACCCCATCCGTAAACAAATTAACTATGAAGACATCAAGCCCCCCTACCGCAAACCTATATTTACTGAAAACCAATAACTTTCGTCTTTTCAAAAAACGTATACATGCCTATCATCATCGATAAATACTATTCACTGCTTCTAAAAACTTGCCTCCCACACCATATATTCCTAATACCTTCCACAGAACATCTCTATCAACTCTATTATATGCCTTCTCCAGATCCATAAATACTAGATACAATATTCATTTGCATTTCTAAGTAATTCCTACATACATTTTTCAAAGCAAACACCTGATCGACACAACATCTGCCACTTTTGAAACCACACTGCTCTTCCCCAGTCTGATGCTCTGGACATGCCTTCACCCTTTCAATCAATACCCTCCCATATAATTTCCCCGGAATACTCAACAAACTTATACCTCTGTAATATGAGCACTCAATTTTATCCCCTTTGCCTTTTTGCAAAGGCAGTATGCAAGCATTCCGTCAATCCTCAGGCACCTCACCATGAGTTATATATACATTGAATAACCTTACCATCCAGTCAACAATATAGTCACCCACTTTTTTAATAAATTCCACTGCAATACCATAGAAACCCGCTGACCGGCCAGTTTTCATCTTCCGTAAAGCTTTTACTCCCTCTTCTCTGTTCACCAAATCATTTTCCCTAACCCTCTCACTTTGCACACCACCTCGACCAAAACACCCTATATCTGCCACTCCATCATCAAACACATTTAACAAGCCTTCAAAATACTCACTCCATCTCCTTCTCACATCACCACTATTTGTTATCACCTCCCCAGTAGCCCCCTTCAATGAACTTCCCATTTGTTTCCCTGTCTTACGCACTTTATTTACCTCCTTCCAAAACATCATTTTATTCTCCCAAAATTTAATGATACTCTCTCAACCAAATCTCATTAGCCCTCTTTTTCAACTCTTGCACCATTCTCTTGACCTGATGCCTCTTTCTTTTATACATCTCCCACTCATTTGCATTATTTCCCAGGAAAAATCATCCAAATGCCTCCCTCTTCTCTTTCACTAATCCCCTTACCTCTTCATCCCACCACTCACTACCCTTTCTAATCTGCCCATCTCCACGCATCTCATGTCATAAGCATCTTTTGCGCAAGACAACACTGCTTCCCTAAATATATCCAATTCCTCCCCCACTCCCCTTACGTCCTTTCTTCTCAGCTTTTTCCATTATGTACTCAGTCTCGCCTGTCACTTTCTCACACAAGTGTCCTTCCCAAGCTCACTTACTCGCACCATTCATTTCACGCCAACAGTCTCCCTTCTTTTCTGAAAATCTCTACAAATTTTGACCTTCACCTCCACAAGATAATGATTAGACATCCCTCCAGTTACACCTCTCATTACATTAACATCCAAAAGTCCCTCTTTCACGCGCCTATCAATTAACACGTAATCCAAAAACGTTCTCTGGCCATCTCCACTGCTTACATACGTACACTTATGTATATCTCTCTTTTTAAACCAGTTATTAACAATCACCAGTCTTTTTCCAGCACATAAATCTACAAGCTCTTCACCATTTCCATTTCCATTTACAACAATGAACACCCCATGTACACCAATTATTCTTTCAGCTGCCACATTACTCACCTTTGCATTCAAATCACCCTTCAATATAACACGGTCTCGTGCATCAAAACCACTAACACACTCACTCAGCTGCTCCCAAAAATCTTGCATCTTAAATCTTTCTTCTCATGCGTGGGTGCAAATGCACCAATAATCAATCCCTCTCCAACCACTTTCAGTTTCACCCATATGAATCAGGAGTTTACTTTTTACACTCTATCACATACTCCCACCACTCCTGTCTCAGGAGTAGCGCTTCTCCTTCCCCTGATTTCACCCTCTCACTAATCACTAACTTTACTCCCAAGATATTCCCAAACAACTCTTCCCTTTTACCCTTGAGCTTCGTATCACTAAGAGCCAAAACGTCCAGGTTCCTTTCCTCAAACATACTACCTAACTCTCCTTTTTTCTCATCTTGGCTACATTTACACACATTTAAGCACCCTAATCATAGCCTTCAAGGAGGATGAGCACTCTAAGCGTGACTCCTTCTTCTGTTTCCCCTTATAGAAAGTTAAAATGCAAGAAGGGGAGCGTTTCCAGCACCACACTCCCGTCCCCTTTACTCGTCTCATACGAGATATGAGGAATGCGTGGGAGTTATTCTTTCACCCCCATCCCCAGGGATATATATATATATATATATATATATATATATATATATATACATATATATATATATATATATATATATATATATATATATATATATATATATATATATATATCTATATATATATCTATATATATATATATATATATATATATATATATATATATATATATATATATATATATATATATATATATATATAGATATCTGGGAGTGGATCTGTCAGCGGATGGAACCATGGAAGCGGAAGTGGATCATAGGGTGGGGGAGGGGGCGAAAATTTTGGGAGCCTTGAAAAATGTGTGGAAGTCGAGAACATTATCCCTGAAAGCAAAAATGGGTATGTTTGAAGGAATAGTAGTTCCAACAATGTTGTATGGTTGCGAGGCGTGGGCTATGGATAGAGTTGTGCGCAGGAGGATGGATGTGCTGGAAATGAGATGTTTGAGGACAATGTGTGGTGTGAGGTGGTTTGATCGAGTAAGTAACGTAAGGGTAAGAGAGATGTGTGGAAATAAAAAGAGCGTGGTTGAGAGAGCAGAAGAGGGTGTTTTGAAATGGTTTGGGCACATGGAGAGAATGAGTGAGGAAAGATTGACCAAGAGGATATATGTGTCGGAGGTGGAGGGAACGAGGAGAAGAGGGAGACCAAATTGGAGGTGGAAAGATGGAGTGAAAAGGATTTTGTGTGATCGGGGCCTGAACATGCAGGAGGGTGAAAGGAGGGCAAGGAATAGAGTGAATTGGAGCGATGTGGTATACAGGGGTTGACGTGCTGTCAGTGGATTGAATCAAGGCATGTGAAGCGTCCGGGGTAAACCATGGAAAGCTGTGTAGGTATGTATATTTCCGTGTGTGGACGTGTAGGTACATGTGTATGGGGGGGGTTAGGCCATTTCTTTCGTCTGTTTCCTTGCGCTACCTCGCAAACGCGGGAGACAGCGACAAAGTAAAAAAAAAAAAAAAAAAAAAAAAAAAATATATATATATATATATATATATATATATATATATATATATATATATATATATATATATATGTATATATATATATATATATATATATATATATATATATATATATATATATATATATATATATATATATATATATATATATATATATATATATATATATATATATATATATATATATATATATATATATATATATATATATACATATATATATATATGTATATATATATATATATATATATATATATATATATATATATATATATATATATATATATACACGCAAATATACATACCTACACAGCTTTCCATGGTTTACCCCAAACGCTTCACATGCCCTGATTCAATCCACTGACAGCACGTCAACCCCGGTATACCACATCGATCCAATTCAATCTAATCCTTGCCCTCCTTTCACCCTCCTGCATGTTCAGGCCCCGATCACACAAAATCTTTTTCACTCCATCTTTCCACCTCCAATTTGGCCTCCCACTTCTCCTCGTTCCCTCCACATCCGACACATATATCCTCTTCGTCAATCTTTCCTCACTCATTCTCTCCATGTGCCCAAACCATTTCAAAATACCCTCTTCTACTCTCTCAACCACGCTCTTTTTATTTCCACACATCTCTCTTACCCTTACGTTACTTACTCGATCAAACCACCTCATACCACATCTTGTCCTCAAACATCTCATTTCCAGCACATCCATCCTGCTGCGCACAACTCTATCCATAGCCCACGCCTCGCAACCATACAACATTGTTGGAACCACTGATTCCTTCAAACATACCCGTTTTTGCTTTCCGAGATAATGTTCTCGACTTCCACACATTCTTCAAGGCTCCCAGGATTTTCGCCCCCTCCCACACCCTATGATCCACTTCCGCTTCCATGGTTCCATCCGCTGCCAGATCCACTCCCAGATATCTAAAACATTTTGCTTCCTCCAATTTTTCTCCATTCAAACTTACCTCCCAATTGACTTGACCCTCAACCCTACTGTACCTAATAACTTTTCTCTTATTCACACACTTTACCAAACTCAGTCACCAGCTTCTGCAGTTTCTCACATGAATCAGCCACCAGCGCTGTATCATCAGCGAACAACAACTGACTCACTTCCCAAGCTCTCTCATCCACAACAGACTTCATACTTGCCCCTCTTTCCAAAACTCTTGCATTTACCTCCCTAACAACCCCATCCATAAACAAATTAAACAACCATGGAGACATCACACACCCCTGCCGCAAACCTACATTCACTGAGAACCAATCACTTTCCTCTCCTCCTACACGTACACATGCCTTACATCCTCGATAAAAACTTTTCACTGCTTCTAACAACTTTCCTCCCACACCATAGTAGTAGCATCACACAGTTAACTTCATCTGATTTATCAGAGCACTTTGGGAAGCCATTACATCGTAGTTGTTCAGAAATGCATGACTCATCACCACACTTGAGAGAATCTTCTGGACACTGAGCATGGCAATCCTCCTCAGAACAGTGTATTTAGTTGACGCATCAGTGAGGAGGACGAGGAGCACCACAAGAGAGCCCAGCAGGAGCCACGTATATATATATATATATATATATATATATATATATATATATATATATATATATATATATATATATATATATATATATATATATATATATATATATATATATATATATTATATATATATATATATATATATATATATATATATATATATATATATATATATATATATATATATATATATATATATATATATATATATATATATATATATATATATATATATATATATATATATATATATATATATATATATATATATATATATATATATATATATATATATATATATATATATATATATATATATATATATATATATATATATATATATTTATATTTATCATTTATTTTGCTTTGTCGCTATCTCCCGCGTTAGCGTGGTAGCACAATGAAACAGACGAAAGAATGGCCCAACCCACACACATACACATGTATATACATGCAAGTCCACACACGCAAATATACATACCTTTACATCTCAATGTACACATATATATACACACACAGACATATACATATACACACATGTACATAATTCATACTGTCTGCCTTTATTTATTCCTATCGCCACCCCGCCACAAATGTAATAAGAACCCCCTCCCCCCTCATGTGTGCGAGGTAGCGCTACGAAAAGACAACAAAGGCCCCATTCGTTTACACTAATTCTCTAGCTGTCATTTAATAATACACCGAAACCACAGCTCCCTTTCCACATCCAGGCCCCACAAAACTTTCCATGGTTTACCCCACACTCTTCATATACCCTAGTTCAATCCATGGACAGCACGTCGACCGTGGTATACCACTCGTTCCAATTCACTCTATTCCTTCTCTGCCTTTCACCCTCCTGCATGTTCAGGCCCCGATCACACAAAATCTTTTTCACTCCATCTTTCCACCTACAATTTGGTCTCCCACTTCTCCTTGTTCCGTCCACCTCTGACACATATAGCCTCTTGGTCAATCTTTCCTCATTCATTCTCTCCATGTGACAAAACCATTTCAAAACACCCTCCTCTGCTCTCTCAACCACACTCTTTTTATTTCCACACATCTCTCTTACCCTTACATTACTTACTCGATCAAACCACCTCACACCACATATTGTCCTCAAACATCTCATTTCCAGCACATCCACCCTCCTGCGCACAACTCTATCCATAGCCTATGCCTCGCAAGAATACAACAATGTTGGAACCACTATTCCTTCAAAAATACCCATTTTTCCTTCCGAGATAACTTTCTCGACTTCCAAACTTTTTTCAAGGCTCCCAGAATTTTCGTCCCCCTCCCCTACCGTACGATTCACTTCCGATTCCATGGTTCCATCAGCTGCCAGATCCTCTCCCAGATATCTTAAATACTTTACTTCCTCCAGTTTCTCTTTATTCAAGCCTACCTCCCAATTGACTTGACCCTCAACCCTACTGTACCTAATAACCATGCTCTTATTCACATTTACTCTTAACTTTCTTCTTTTACACACACTTTACCAAACACAGGCACCAGCGTTTGCCGTTTCCCACAGGAATCCGCCAGCAGCGCTGTATCATCAGCGAACAACAACTGTGTCACTTCTCAAGCTCTCTCATACACATCAGACTGCATTCTTGCGCCTCTTCCCAAAACTCTTGCATTCACCTCCCTAACATCCCCATCGATAAACATTAAACAACCATGGAGGCATCACACACCCCTGCCGCAAACCTACATTCACGGAGAACGAATCACTTTCCTCTCTTCCTACACTTACACATGCCTCACATCCTCGATAAAAACTTTTCACTGCTTCTAACAATTTGCATCCCACGCCATATATTCTTAATACCTTCCACAGAGCATCTCTATCAAATCTATCATATGCCTTCTCCAGATCAATGATTGCTACATACAAATCCATTTGCTTTTCTAAGTATTTCTCACATACATTCTTCAAAGCAAACACCTGATCCACACATCCTCTACCACTTCTGAAACCACACTGCTCTTCCCCAATCTGATGCTCTGTACAAGGCCTTCACCCTCTCAATCAATATCCTCCCATATAATTTACCAGGAATACTCAACAGACTTATACCTCTGCAATTTGAGCACTCACTCTCATCCTCTTTGCCTTTGTAAAATGGCACTATGCAAGCATTCCGCCAATCCCCAGGCACCTCACCATGAATGATACATACATTAAATAACCTTACCAACCAGTCAACAATACAGTCATCCCCTTATCTAATAAATTCCACTGCAATACCATCCAAACCTGCTGCCTTTCCGGGTTTCATCCTCCGCAAAGCTTTTACTGCCTCTTCTCTGTTTACCAAATCATTTTCCCTAACTCTCTCTCTTTGCACACCACCTCGACCAAAACACACTATGTCTGGAACTCTATCATCAAACACATTCAACAAACCTTCAAAATACTCACTCCATCTCCTTCTCACATAACTACTACTTGTTATCACCTCTCCAATAGCCCCCATCACTGAAGTTCCCATCTGCTCCCTTGTCTTACGCACTTTATATGCCTCCTTCCAAAAATCTTTTTATTCTCCCTAAAATTTAGTGTTATTCTCTCACCCTAACTCTCATTTCCCCTCTTTTTCACCTCTTCCACCTTTCTCTTGACCTCCTGCCCCTTTGTTTTATACATATCCCACTCATATGCATTTTTTCCCTGCAAAAATCGTCCAAATGCCTCTGTCTTCTCTTTCACTAATAATCTTATATCTTCATCCCACCACTAACACCCTTTCTAATCACCCCACCTCCCACGCTTCTCATGCCACAAGCATCTTTTGCGTAATTCATCACTTCTTCCCTAAATACATCCCATTCCTCCCCCACTCCCCATACGTGATTTGTTCTCACCTTTTCCATTCATTACTCAGTCTCTCCTGGTACTTCCTCACACAAGTCTGCTTCCCAAGCTCACTTACTCTCACCACTCTCTTCACCTCAACATTCTTTCTTCGTTTCCGAAAACCCCTAAAAATATATATATATATATATATATATATATATATATATATATATATATATATATATATATATATATATATATATATATATATATATATATATATATATATATATATATATATATATATATATATATATATATATATATATATATATATATATATATATATATATATATATATATTTCTTTTCTTTTCTTTCAAACTATTCGCCATTTCCCGCGTTAGCGAGGTAGCGTTAAGAACAGAGAACTGGGCCTTTGAGGGAATATCCTCACCTGGCCCCCTTCTCTGTTCCTTCTTTTGGAAAAATTAAAAAAAAAAAAATAATGAGAGGGGAGGATTTCCAGCCCCCCGCTCCCTCCCCTTTTAGTCGCCTTCTACGACACGCAGGGAATACGTGGAAAGTATTCCTTCTCCCCTATCCCCAGGGATAAGAATATATTCTTTCTTTTCTTTTAAACTATTCGCCATTTCCCGCGTTAGCGAGGTAGCATTAAGAACAGAGGACTGGGCCTTTGAGGGAATACCCTCACCTGGCCCAATTCTCTGTTCCTTCTTTTGGATGGAACCATGGATGCGGAAGTGGATCATAGGGTGGGGGAGGGGGCGAAAATCCTGGGGGCCTTGAAGTATGTCTGGAAGTCGAGAACATTATCTCGGAAAGCAAAAATGGGTATGTTTGAAGGAATAGTGGTTCCAACAATGTTGTATGGTTGCGAGGCGTGGGCTATGGATAGAGTTGTGCGCAGGAGGATGGATGTGCTGGAAATGAGATGTTTGAGGACAATGTGTGGTGTGAGGTGGTTTGATCGAGCATGTAACGTAAGGGTAAGAGAGATGTGTGGAAATAAAAAGAGCGTGGTTGAGAGAGCAGAAGAGGGTGTTTTGAAGTGGTTTGGGCACATGGAGAGGATGAGTGAGGAAAGATTGACCAAGAGGATATATGTGTCGGAGGTGGAGGGAACAAGGAGAAGAGGGAGACCAAATTGGAGGTGGAAAGATGGAGTGAAAAAGATTTTGTGTGATCGGGGCCTGAACATGCAGGAGGGTGAAAGGAGGGCAAGGAATAGAGTGAATTGGAGCGATGTGGTATACCGGGGTTACATGCTGTCAGTGGATTGAAGCAAGGCATGTGAAGCGTCTGGGGTAAACCATGGAAAGCTGTGTAGGTATGTATATTTGCGTGTGTGGACGTATGTATATACATGTGTATGGGGGGGGGTTGGGCCATTTCTTTCGTCTGTTTCCTTGCGCTACCTCGCAAACGCGGGAGACAGCAACAAAGTATAATAAAAAATGAATATATATATATATATATATATATATATATATATATATATATATATATATATATATATAGATATATATATATATATATATATGGTAAATTATATCGCAGGGTATTGATTGACAGGGTCAAGGCATGTACAGAGCATCAGATTGGGGAAGAGCAGTGTGGTTTCCGAAGTGGAAGAGGATGTGTGGATCAGGCGTTTTCTTTGAAGAATGTATGTCAGAAATACTTAGAAAAGCAAATGTATTTGTATGTAGCATTTATGGATCTGGAGAATTCATAAAATAGAGTTGATAGAGAGGCTCTGTGGAAGGTATTAAGAATATATGGTGTGGGAGGCAAGTTGTAGGAAGCAGTGAAGTTTTTATCGGGGATGTAAAGCAAATGTACGTGTAGGAATAGAGGAAAGCGATTGGTTCTCAGTGAATGTAGGCTTACGGCAAGCGTTTGTGATGTCTCGATAGTTGTTTAACTTTTTATGGATGGGGTTGTTAGGGAGGACAATGCAAGAGTTTTGGAAACACGGGCAAGTATGAAGTCGGTTGTGGATGAGAGAGTTTGGGAAGTCAGTCAGTTGTTGTTCGCTGATGATACAGCGGTGGTGGCTGATTCATGTGAGAAACTGCAGAAGCTAGGGACTGAGTTTGGTAAAGTGTGTGAAAGAAGAAAGTTGAGAGTGAATGTGAATAAGAACAAGGTTATTAGGTACAGTAGGGTTGAGGATCAATTCAATTTGGAGGTAAGTTTGAATGAAGAAAAACTTGAGGAAGTGAAGTGTTTTAGATATCCGGGAGTGGATTTGGTAGCGGATGGAACAATGGAAGCTTAGGTGAACCATAGGGTGAGGAAGTTGGCGAAAATTCTGGGAGCCTTGAAGACTATATGGAAGTCGAGAACATTATCTCGGAAAGCAAAAATGGGTATGTTTGAAGGAATAGTGGTTCCAACAATGTTGTATGGTTGCGAGGCGTGGGCTATGGATAGAGTTGTGCGCAGGAGGATGGATGTGCTGGAAATGAGATGTTTGAGGACAATGTGTGGTGTGAGGTGGTTTGATCGAGTGAGTAATGTAAGGGTAAGAGAGATGTGTGGAAATAAAAAGAGCGTGGTTGAGAGAGCAGAAGAGGGTGTTTTGAAGTGGTTTGGGCACATGGAGAGAATGAGTGAGGAAAGATTGACCAAGAGGATATATGTGTCGGAGGTGGAGGGAACGAGGAGAAGAGGGAGACCAAATTGGAGGTGTAAAGATGGAGTGAAAAAGATTTTGTGTGTTCGGGGCCTGAACATGCAGGAGGGTGAAAGGAGGGCAAGGAATAGAGTGAATTGTAGCGATGTGGTATACCAGGGTTGACGTGCTGTCAGTGGATTGAATCAAGGAATGTGAAGCGTCTGGGGTAAACCATGGAAAGCTGTGTAGGTATGTATATTTGCGTGTGTGGACCTATGTATATACATGTGTATGGGGGGGGGTTGGGCCATTTCTTTCGTCTGTTTCCTTGCGCTACCTCGCAAACGCGGAAGACAGCGACAAAGTATAATAAAAAAAAAAATATATATATATATATATATATATATATATATATATATATATATATATATATATATATATATATATATATATATAAATTATACATTTCCTTTTTTCCATAGCCAGAGGTTGAACCATTATGTGACATTCTTTTTTTTCATTCATTTCAAGCTAGAAGTTTCAGTTTTCTAAATTGTTTCTTACATTTCTCATATGTACATATATGTATGTGTGTGTGTGTGTATATGTGTGTATGTATGTGTATGTGTGTGTATGTGTATATGTATATATATGTGTATATTATCCCTGGGGATAGGGGTGAAAGAATACTTCCCACGTATTCCTCGCGTGTCGTAGAAGGCGACTAGAGGGGACGGGAGCGGGGGGCCAGAAATCCTCCCCTCCTTGTATTAACTTTCTAAAATGGGAAACAAAAGAAGGAGTCACGCGGGGAGTGCTCATCCTCCTCGAAGGCTCAGAGTGGGGTGCCTAAATGTGTGTGGATGTAACCAAGATGTGAAAAAAGGAGAGATAGGTAGTATGTTTGAGGAAAGGAACCTGGATGTTTTGGCTTTGAGTGAAACGAAGCTCAAGGGCAAAGGGGAAGAGTGGTTTGGGAATGTCTGGGGAGTAAAGTAAGGGTTAGTGAGAGGACAAGAGCAAGGGAAGGAGTAGCAATACTCCTGAAACAGGAGTTGTGGGAGTATGTGATAGAGTGTAAGAAAGTAAATTCTCGATTAATATGGGTAAAACTGAAAGTTGATGGAGAGAGGTGGGTGATTATTGGTGCATATGCACCTGGGCATGAGAAGAAAGATCAAGAGCGGCAAGTGTTTTGGGAGCAGCTGAATGAGTGTGTTAGTGGTTTTGATGCACGTGACCGGGTCATAGTGATGGGTGATTTAAATGCAAAGGTGAGTAATGTGGCAGTTGAGGGAATATTTGGTATACATGGGGTGTTCAGTGTTGTAAATGGAAATGGTGAAGAGCTTGTAGATTTATGTGCTGAAAAAGGACTGATGATTGGGAATACCTGGTTTAAAAAGCGAGATATACATAAGTATACTTATGTAAGTAGGAGAGATGGCCAGAGAGCGTTATTGGATTACGTGTTAATTGACAGGCGTGCGAAAGAGAGACTTTTGGATGTTAATGTGCTGAGAGGTGCAACTGGAGGGATGTCTGATCATTATCTTGTGGAGGGTAAGGTGAAGATTTGTATGGGTTTTCAGAAAAGAAGAGTGAATGTTGGGGTGAAGAGGGTGGTGAGAGTAAGTGAGCTTGAGAAGGAGACCTGTGTGAGGAAGTACCAGGAGAGACTGAGTACAGAATGGAAAAAGGTGAGAACAATGGAAGCAAGGGGAGTGGGGGAGGAAAGGGATGTATTTAGGGAATCAGTGATGGATTGCGCAAAAGATGCTTGTGGCATGAGAAGAGTGGGAGGTGGGTTGATTAGAAAGGGTAGTGAGTGGTGGGATGAAGAAGTAAGAGTATTAGTGAAAGAGAAGAGAGAGGCATTTGGACGATTTTTGCAGGGAAAAAATGCAATTGAGTGGGAGATGTATAAAAGAAAGAGACAGGAGGTCAAGAGAAAGGTGCAAGAGGTGAAAAAAAGGGCAAGTGAGAGTTGGGGTGAGAGAGTATCATTAAATTTTAGGGAGAATAAAAAGATGTTCTGGAAGGAGGTAAATAAAGTGCGTAAGACAAGGGAGCAAATGGGAACTTCAGTGAAGGGCGCAAATGGGGAGGTGATAACAAGTAGTGGTGATGTGAGAAGGAGATGGAGTGAGTATTTTGAAGGTTTGTTGAATGTGTTTGATGATAGAGTGGCAGATATAGGGTGTTTTGGTCGAGGTGGTGTGCAAAGTGAGAGGGTTAGGGAAAATGATTTGGTAAACAGAGAAGAGGTAGTGAAAGCTTTGCGGAAGATGAAAGCCGGCAAGGCAGCAGGTTTGGATGGTATTGCAGTGGAATTTATTAAAAAAGGGGGTGACTGTATCGTTGACTGGTTGGTAAGGTTATTTAATGTATGTATGACTCATGGTGAGGTGCCTGAGGATTGGCGGAATGCGTGCATAGTGCCATTGTACAAAGGCAAAGGGGATAAGAGTGAGTGCTCAAATTACAGAGGTATAAGTTTGTTGAGTATTCCTGGTAAATTATATGGGAGGGTATTGATTGAGAGGGTGAAGGCATGTACAGAGCATCAGATCGGGGAAGAGCAGTGTGGTTTCAGAAGTGGTAGAGGATGTGTGGATCAGGTGTTTGCTTTGAAGAATGTATGTGAGAAATACTTAGAAAAGCAAATGGATTTGTATGTAGCATTTATGGATCTGGAGAAGGCATATGATAGAGTTGATAGAGATGCTCTGTGGAAGGTATTAAGAATATATGGTGTGGGAGGAAAGTTGTTAGAAGCAGTGAAAAGTTTTTATCGAGGATGTAAGGCATGTGTACGTGTAGGAAGAGAGGAAAGTGATTGGTTCTCAGTGAATGTAGGTTTGCGGCAGGGGTGTGTGATGTCTCCATGGTTGTTTAATTTGTTTATGGATGGGGTGGTTATGTTAGGGAGGGTAAATGCAAGAGTTTTGGAAAGAGGGGCAAGTATGAAGTCTGTTGGGGATGAGAGAGCTTGGGAAGTGAGTCAGTTGTTGTTCGCTGATGATACAGCGCTGGTGGCTGATTCATGTGAGAAACTGCAGAAGCTGGTGACTGAGTTTGTAAAGTGTGTGGAAGAAGAAAGTTAAGAGTAAATGTGAATAAGAGCAAGGTTATTAGGTACAGTAGGGTTGAGGGTCAAGTCAATTGGGAGGTGAGTTTGAATGGAGAAAAACTGGAGGAAGTGAAGTGTTTTAGATATCTGGGAGTGGATCTGTCAGCGGATGGAACCATGGAAGCGGAAGTGGATCATAGGGTGGGGGAGGGGGCGAAAATCTGGGGGCCTTGAAGAATGTGTGGAAGTCGAGAACATTATCTCGGAAAGCAAAAATGGGTATGTTTGAAGGAATAGTGGTTCCAACAATGTTGTATGGTTGCGAGGCGTGGGCTATGGATAGAGTTGTGCGCAGGAGGATGGATGTGCTGGAAATGAGATGTTTGAGGACAATGTGTGGTGTGAGGTGGTTTGATCGAGTGAGTAACGTAAGGGTAAGAGAGATGTGTGGAAATAAAAAGAGCGTGGTTGAGAGAGCAGAAGAGGGTGTTTTGAAGTGGTTTGGGCACATGGAGAGGATGAGTGAGGAAAGATTGACCAAGAGGATATATGTGTCGGAGGTGGAGGGAGCAAGGAGAAGAGGGAGACCAAATTGGAGGTAGAAAGATGGAGTGAAAAAGATTTTGTGTGATCGGGGCTTGAACATGCAGGAGGGTGAAAGGAGGGCAAGGAATAGAGTGAATTGGAGCGATGTGGTATACCGGGGTTGACGTGCTGTCAGTGGATTGAATCAAGGCATGTGAAGCGTCTTGGGTAAACTATGGAAAGCTGTGTAGGTATGTATATTTGCGTGTGTGGACGTATGTATATACATGTGTATGGGGGGGGGTTGGGCCATTTCTTTCGTCTGTTTCCTTGCGCTACCTCGCAAACGCGGGAGACAGCGACAAAGTATAATAAAAAAAAAATGTATATATATATATATATATATATATATATATATATATATATATATATATATATATACACACATATATATTCCTATGAGTCCACAGGGAGAATGAACAACGATAAGTTCCCAAGCGCACTATCGTGTAATAATGACATCATCAGGGGAGACACAAAAGAGAAATATATGTCACTTGATATAGATCGAAGCTACGAAGCTAGAACACCATTTGGTAAACATACAATTGTCCAAGACATACAAAGAGTGTTTATAAACTTATCATTTTACAAATTCTGTCAACAATAAAGTTATCTAATTTGTAGAGTTTATTACTAATTTAAAGATTATAATTCTTTTTGTATTTAATAATAGAAAGATGAATGATATTTCTCGTGGTAATAGAGTTAGAATTGATAATTGAGATGGCATTACTTCAGTCAATACAATAATCATAGTTTATATCGTGATTAACAAGGCATTTGATTCTTGTCCCGTTCTAATACTATATCAATGTTGCTTAAGTCTAACAGAAAAATCCTTACCACTTTGCCCAACATAAAATCTATCACAAATTACACAAGGCAGTTTATAGATGCATCCAAAAGAATTTTCTGGTGAATGCCTGATTAAGATATTCTTTATAGTATTGTTGTTGCTGAAGGCAACATTTACATTAAAGGATTTAAACCAAATGGGAAGTAAAATAAATTTATTACTAAAACGGAGAGCTAAAAGATTCTTGGTGTCAATGGGAGGTTTGGGCTCAAATCTACAAAATGATTTCTTTGCTAACTTATAGGATTTATCAATGAATAATCTAGGGTACTTTAACTTAGATCCTATCGAACATATATGCTCAAAATAATCATAGAAATGATCATAAAAATAATCGTAAGGAATATAGATTGAAATTATGATGATTTAACTCTGTCATGTTGAGATGAGTAATAATGGATATATGAGCATACATTGGTGGTTTTCTGTATATCCTAAACTTAAACCTGCTTTCTTGCCTATGGATCATGCAATATAAAATTGGTAAAATATCGTTTTCATTTTCTATAGTAAATTTGATAGAGGGTACAAAACTGTTAATCAAGATGAGAAATATTTGTAAATTTTCATTTGTAGGCCAAACACAAAGAACATCATCGACATACCTAAACCAAATTATATTAGAAAGTAAGATAACCTTTAGTAATTTTGTTCAAAAAAATTCCACATAAAGATTTCTTAGTAAAGGGGAAAGAGGGTTACCCATTGCCATAGGAAATTTTCAAGAATAATTATCTCCATTGAATTGAAATACATAGTCTTTTATAAACAATTTTGTCAATTCACTGGAAACAGGCTTTGAAACAGATAAATCAATATCATCCAAGACATCAAATACCCACTAAGGAGCATACATTGCATGGGAAGCAAAGTGAGATTATTATTAAAAGGGAGAACTAAAAGATTCTTGGTGTCAGTGGGAGGTTTGGGCTCAACTCTATAACATGATTTCTTTGCTAACTTGAGGGACATATCAGTGAAAGATCTAGGGTACTTTAACTTAGATCCAATCGAATATATCTTCTCAAACTCATCATCAATAAACTCTCGACTGCAAATACGTAATGCCCTAAGGAACATATATTGAAATGATGATAATTTAACTCTGTCATGTTGAGATGAGTAAAATGGATATATGAGCATACATTGGTGGGTTTTCTGTATATGCTAAACTTAAACTTGTCTCCTTGTCTATGGATTATGCAATCTAAAAATGGTAACATACCATTATTTTCATTTTCTACAGTAAATTTGATGGAAGGTACTAAATTGTTAAGGGGAGAAATATTTGTAAATTTTCATTTGTTGGCCAAACACAAAGAACATCATCTACATACCTAAACCAAATTGCATAAGAAGGTAAGATATCCTGTAATAAATTTGTTTCAAAATTTCCATATAAAGATTAATTAGTACAGGTGAAAGAGGGTTACCCATTGCCATACCAAATTTTTGAACATAATAATCTCCATTAAATTTGCACAGTCTTTTATACACAATTTTCTCAGTTCAATGAATTAAGACTTTGAGACAGGTAAATGAACATCATCAAACGTATCAAATAAATATTCTAAAGGGTCATCAACTGGAACTTTAGTGAAAAGTGAGGAAACATCAAAGCTAACTAATTTGAAATCAAAATTAATATTAATATTATTTAGCTTGTTGACTAAATCTACATTGTTCATGATGTTAGAATGTGATACCTTACCCACTAAAGCGCTTAATAAGGAAACTAACCATTTTAACAATTTATATGTGATGGAGCCTATTGAACTCACTATAAGTCATGCTGGAAAATTCTGTTTATGTGTTTTGATAAGTCCATACGTATATGGCAATGAAGGGGACAAAGCTGACAAACTTTTGATAAGAGAAATGTTACCTTTCAACAACAACTTCACTTCTTTATTGAAGTGAGAAGTTACTGCTTCTAAGGGATCTTTACTAAGTTAAGAATATGTTGTGTTATCATTTAGAAGATCATTCATTTTAGATTAATAGTTACTTTTGTCTAAAATCACAACAGTGTTAGCCTTATCTGCTTTAGTAATATGTATATCCTTGTCTTTTTTGAAGGTATTAATACCTTTT
>NC_092238.1:54728275-54790264 GCF_036320965.1 Panulirus ornatus | reverse complement strand
CATGGTTTACCCCAGGAGCTTCACATGCCCTTTTTCAATCCGCTGACAGCACGTCGACCCCGGTATACCACATCTTTCCAATTCAATCTAATTCTTGCACGCCTTTCACCCTCCTGCATTTTCAGTCCCCGATCACTTTAAATATTTTTTACTCCATCTTTCCACCTCCAATTTGGTCTCCTACTTTTCCTCGTTCCCTCCACCTCTGACACATATATCCTCTTGGTCAATATCTCCTCACTTATTCTCTACATGTTACCAAACCATTTCAAAACACCCTCTCCTGGTCTCTCAACTACATTCTTTTTATTACCACACATCTCTCTTACCATCATATTACTTACTCGATCACACCACCTCACTCCACACAACTCTGTCCATGGCCCACGCCAAGCAACCGTATAACATTGTTGGAACCACTATTCCTTCAAACTTACCCATTTTTACTTTCCCAGATAATGTTCTCGACTTCATAACATTCTACAAGGCTCCCAGGATTTTCGTCCCCTCCCCCACCCTATAATTCACTTCCACTTCCATGTTTCCATCCGCTGCCAGATCCACTCCCAGTTATCTAAAACACTTCACTTCCTCCAGTTTTTCTCAACTCAAACTTACCTCCCTGTTGACTTGACCCTCAAACCTACTCTACCTAATAACCTTGCTCTTATTCATAATTACTCTCAACTTTCTTCTTTCACACACTTTACCAAACTCAGTCACCAGCTTCTGCAGTTTCTGACATTAATCAGCCACCAGCGCTGTATCATAAGCGAAC
This sequence comes from Panulirus ornatus, assembly GCF_036320965.1. Classification (NCBI taxonomy): domain Eukaryota; kingdom Metazoa; phylum Arthropoda; class Malacostraca; order Decapoda; family Palinuridae; genus Panulirus; species Panulirus ornatus. The sequence goes on along the minus strand of NC_092238.1, from coordinate 54,789,486 downwards.
AACAACTGACTCACTTCCCAAGCACTCTCATCCCCAACAGACTGCATACTTGCCCCTCTTTCCAAAACTCTTGCATTCACCTCACTAACAACCCCATCCATAAACAAATTAAACAACTATGGAGACATCACACACCCCTGCCGCAAACCTACATTCACTGAGAACCAATCACTTTCCTCTCTTCCTACACGTACACATGCCTTACATCCTCGATAAAAACTTTTCTTTGCTTCTAATAACTTGTCTCACACACCATATATTCTTAATACCTTCCAAAGCGCACCTCTATCAACTCTATCATATTCCTTCTCCAGATCCATAAATGCTACATACAAATCCATTTGCTTTTCTAAGTACTTCTGACATACATTCTTCAAAGCAAACACTTGATCCACATATCCTCTACAATTTCTGAAACCACACTGGTCTTCCACAATCTGATGCTCTGTACATGAATTTATCCTCTCAATCAATACCCTCCCATATAATTTACCAGGATTAATCAACAAACTTATACCTCTGTAATTTGAGCACTCACTCTTATCCCCTTTACCTTTGTGCAATGGCACTATGGAAGCATTCCGCCAACCCTCAGGCACCTCACCATGAATCATTCATACATTGAATAACCTTACCAACCAGTCAACAATACAGTCGCCCCCTTTTCAATAAATTCCACTGCAGTACCGTCCAAAACTGCTGCCTTAATGGCTTTCATCTTCTGCAAAGCTTTTATTACCTTTTCTCTGTTTACTAAATCATTTTCGCTAACCCTCTCACTTTGCACACCACCTAGACCAAAACACCCCATATCTGCCACTCTATCATCAAACACATTCAGCAAACCTTAAAAATACTCACTCGATCTCCTTCTCACATCACCACTACTTATTATCACCTCCCCATTAGCCCCCCTTCCCTGAAGTTCCCATTTGCTCCCTTGTCTTACGCACTTTATTTACCTCCTTCCAAAACTTCATTTTATTTTCCTTAAAAGTTAATGATACTCTTTCACCACAACTCTCATTTGCCCTCCTTTTCACCTCTTGCACCTTTTTCTTGACCTCCTGCCTCTTTCTTTTATACATCTCCCAATCATTTGCACTTTTTCCCTACAAAAATCTTCCAAATGCCTGTCTCTTCTCTTTCACTAATAATCTTACTTCTTTATCCCACCACTCACTACCCTTTCTAATCAACCCACCTCCCATACTTCTCATGCCAAAAGCATCTTTTGCGCAATCCATCACTACTTCCCTAAATACATTCCATTCCTCCCCCACTCCCCTTACCTCCTTTGTTCTCACCTTTTTCCATTCTGTACTCAGTCTCTCCTGGTACTTCCTCACACAAGTCTCCTTCCCCAGCTCACTTACTCTCACCACTCCCTTCACCACAACATTCTCTCTTCTTTTCTGAAAACCCCTACAAATCTCCACCTTCGGCTCAACAAGAAAATGATCAGACATCCCTCCAGTTGCACCTCTCAGCACATTAACATCCAAAAGTCTCTCTTTCGCGCTCCTATCAATTAACACGTAATCCAATAACGCTCTCTTGCTATCTCTCCTACTTACATACGTATACTTATGTATATCTCGCTTTTTAAACCAGGTATTCCCAATCACCAATATTTTTTCAGCATATAAATCTACAAGCTCTTCACCATTTCCATTTACAACACTGGACACCCCATGTATACCAATTATTCTCTCGACTGCCGCATTACTCAACTTTGCATTCAAATGATAAATCACTATAACCCGGTCACTCTCATTCAGCTGTTCCCAAAACACTTGCCTCTCACGATCTTTCTTCTCATGCCCAGGTGCATATGCACCAATAATCACCCAACTCTCTTCAGCAACTTTTAGTTTTACCCACATCAATCTAGATTTTAAATTATTACACCCTATCACATACTCCCACCACTCCTGTTTCAGTACTCCTTCCCTTGCTCTTGTCCACTTACTAAACCCTGACTTTACTCGCAAGACATTCCTAAACTACTCTTCCCCTTTACCCCTGAGCTTCGTTTCACACAGAGCCAAAACATCCAGGTTCCTTTCCTCAACCATACTACCTATCTCTCCTTTTTTCTAATCTTGGTAACATCCACACACTTTTCGACACCCCAATCTGAGCCTTCAAGGTGGATGAGCACTCCCCGCGTGACTCCTTCTGTTTCCCCTTTCACAAAGTTAAAAGACAAGATGGGGAGGGTTTCTAGCCCCCCGCTCCTGTCCCCTTTAGTAGCCTTCTACGACACGTGAGGAATACGTGGGAAGTATTCTTTCTCCGCTATCCCCAGGGATAATATGTATATATATATATATATATATATATATATATATATATATATATATATATATATATATATATATATATATATATATATATATATATATATATATATATATATATATATATATATATATATATATTTATATATATATATATATATATATATATATATATATATATATATATATATATATATATATATATATATATATATATATATATATATATATATATATATATATATATATATATATATATATATATATATATATTTATATATATATATATATAAATATATATATATATATATATATATATATATATATATATATATATATATATATATATATCCCTGGGGATGGGGGAGAAAGAATACTTCCCACGTATTCCCTGCGTGTCGTAGAAGGCGACTAAAAGGGGAGGGAGCGGGGGGCTGGAAATCCTCCCCCTCTCGTTTTTTTTTTAGTTTTCCAAAAGAAGGAACAGAGAATTGGGCCAGGTGAGGGTATTCCCTCAAGGCCCAGTCCTCTGTTCTTAACGCTACCTCGCTAATGCGGGAAATGGCGAATAGTTAGTTTGAAAGATATATATATATATATATATATATATATATATATATATATATATATATATATATATATATATATATATATATATATATATATATATATATATATTTTATTATTTTATTATACTTTGTCGCTGTCTCCCGCGTTTGCGAGGTAGCGCAAGGAAACAGAAGAAAGAAATGGCCCAACCCACCCCCCAATACACATGTATATACATACGTCCACACACGCAAATATACATACCTACACAGCTTTCCTTGGTTTACCCCAGACGCCTCACATGCCCTGATTCAATCCACTGACAGCACGTCAACCCCGGTATACCACATCGCTCCAATCCACTCTAATCCTTGCCCTCCTTTCACCCTCCTGCATGTTCACGCCCCGATCACACAAAATCTTTTTCACTCCATCTTTCCACCTCCAATTTGGTCTCCCTCTTCTCCTTGTTCCCTCCACCTCCGACATATATATCCTCTTGGTCAATCTTTCCTCACTCATCCTCTCCATGTGCCCAAACCACTTCAAAACACCCTCTTCTGCTCTCTCAACCACGCTCTTTTTATTTCCACACATCTCTCTTACCCTTACGTTACTCACTCGATCAAACCACCTCACACCACACATTGTCCTCAAACATCTCATTTCCAGCACATCCATCCTCCTGCGCACAACTCTATCCATAGCCCACGCCTCGCAACCATACAACATTGTTGGAACCACTATTCCTTCAAACATACCCATTTTTGCTTTCCGAGATAATGTTCTCGACTTCCACACATTCTTCAAGGCCCCCATGATTTTCGCCCCCTCCCCCACCCTATGATCCACTTCCGCTTCCATGGTTCCATCCGCTGCCAGATCCACTCCCAGATATCTAAAACACTTCACTTCCTCCAGTTTTTCTCCATTCAAACTCACCTCCCAATTGACTTGACCCTCAACCCTACTGTACCTAATAACCTTGCTCTTATTCACATTTACTCTTAACTTTCTTCTTCCACACACTTTTCCAAACTCAGTCACCATCTTCTGCAGTTTCTCACATGAATCAGCCACCAGCGCTGTATCATCAGCGAACAACAACTGACTCACTTCCCAAGCTCTCTCATCCACAACAGACTTCATACTTGCCCCTCTTTCCAAAACTCTTGCATTTACCTCGCTAACAACCCCATCCATAAACAAATTAAACAACCATGGAGACATCACACACCCCTGCCGCAAACCTACATTCACTGAGAACCAATCACTTTCCTCTCTTCCTACACGTACACATGCCTTACATCCTCGATAAAAACTTTTCACTGCTTCGAACAACTTTCCTCCCACACCATATATTCTTAATACCTTCCACAGAGCATCTCTATCAATTCTATCATATGCCTTCTCCAGATCCATAAATGCTACATACAAATCCATTTGCTTTTCTAAGTATTTCTCACATACATTCTTCAAAGCAAACACCTGATCCACACATCCTCTACCACTTCTGAAACCACACTGCTCTTCCCCAATCTGATGCTCTGTACATGCCTTCACCCTCTCAATCAATACCCTCCCATATAATTTACCAGGAATACTCAACAAACTTATACCTCTGTAATTAGGGCACTCACTCTTATCCCCTTTGCCTTTGTACAATGGCACTATGCACGCATTCCGCCAATCCTCAGGCACCTCACCATGAGTCATACATACATTAAATAACCTTACCAACCAGTCAACAATACAGTCACCCCCTTTTTTAATAAATTCCACTGCAATACCATCCAAACCTGCTGCCTTGCCGGCTTTCATCTTCCGCAAAGCTTTCACTACCTCTTCTCTGTTTACCAAATCATTTTCCCTAACCCTCTCACTTTGCACACCACCTCGACCAAAACACCCTATATCTGCCACTCTATCATCAAACACATTCAACAAACCTTCAAAATACTCACTCCATCTCCTTCTCACATCACCACTACTTGTTATCACCTCCCCATTTGCGCCCTTCACTGAAGTTCCCATTTGCTCCCTTGTCTTACGCACTTTATTTACCTCCTTCCAGAACATCTTTTTATTCTCCCTGAAATTTAATGATACTCTCTCACCCCAACTCTCATTTGCCCTTTTTTTTCACCTCTTGCACCTTTCTCTTGACCTCCTGTCTCTTTCTTTTATACATCTCCCACTCAATTGCATTTTTTCCCTGCAAATATACATATATATATATATGTATATATATATATATATATATATATATATATATATATATATATATATATACATATATATATATATATATATATATATATATATATATATATATATATATATATATATATATATATATACATATATATATATATATATATATATATATATATATATATATATATAATATATATATATATATATATATATATATATATATATATATATATATATATATAGCCGACTATAGGGGACGGGACCGGGGGGCCAGAAATCCTCCCCTCCTTGTATTTTTAACTTTCTAAAATGGGAAACAGAATAAGGAGTCACGCGGGGAGTGATCATCCTTCTCGAAGGCTCAGACTGGGGTATCTAAATGTGCGTGGATGTAACCAAGATGTGAAAAAAGGAGAGATAGGTAGTATGTTTGAGGAAAGGAACCTGGATGTTTTGGCTCTGAGTGAAGCGAAGTTCAAGGGTAAAGGGGAAGAGTGGTTTGGGAATGTCTTGGGAGTAAAGTCAGGGGTTAGTGAGAGGACAAAAGCAAGGGAAGGAGTAGCACTACCCCTGAAACAGGAGTTGTGGGAATATGTGACAGAATGTAGGAAAGTAAATTCTCGATTGATATGGGTAAAACTGAAAGTTGATGGAGAGAGATGGGTGATTATTGGTGCATATGAACCTGGGCATGAGTAGAAAGATTATGAGAGGCAAGTGTTTTGGGAGCAGCTGAATGAGTGTGTTAGTGGTTTTGATGCACGAGACCGGGTTATAATGATGGGTGATTTGAATAGAAAGGTGAGTAATGTGACAGTTGAGGGAATAATTGGTATACATGGGGTGTTCATTGTTGTAAATGGAAATGGTGAAGAGCTTGTAGATTTATGTGCTGAAAAAGGACTGGTGATTGCGAATAACTGGTTTAAAAAGCGAGATATACATAAGTATGCGTATGTAAGTAGGAGAGATGGCCAGAGAGCGTTACTGGATTACGTGTTAATTGACAGGCGCGCGAAAGAGAGACTTTTGGATGTTAATGTGCTTAGAGGTGCAACTGGAGGGATATCTGATCATTATCTTGTGGAGGCTAAGGTGAAGATTTGTATGGGTTTTCAGAAATGAAGAGTCAATGTTGGGGTGAAGAGGGTGGTGAGAGTAAGTGAGCTTGGGAAGGAGACTTGTGTCAGGAAGTACCAGGACACACTGAATACAGAATGGAAAAAGGTGAGAACAATGGAAGTAAGGGGAGTGGGGGAGGAATGGGATGTATTTAGGGAATCAGCTATGGATTGCGCAAAAGATGCTTGTGGCATGAGAAGAGTGGGAGGTGGGTTGATTAGAAAGGGTGGTGAGAGGTGGGATGAAGAAGTAAGATTATTAGTGAAAGAGAAGAGAGAGGCATTTGGACGATTTTTGTAGGGAAAAAATGCAATTGAGTGGGAGATCTATAAAAGAAAGAGACAGGAGGTCAAGAGAAAGGTGCAAGAGGTGAAAAAGAGGGAAAATGAGAGTTGGGGTGAGGGAGTATCAATAAATTTTAGGGAGAATAAAAAGATGTTCTGGAAGGATGTAAATAAAGTGCGTAAGACAAGGGAGGAAATGGTAACTTCAGTGAAGGGCACAAATGGGGAGGTCATAACAAGTAGTGGTGATGTGAGAAGATGGAGTGAGTATTTTGAAGGTTTGTTGAATGTGTTTGATGATAGAGTGGCAGATATAGGGTATTTTGGTCGAGGTGGTGTGCATAGTGAGAGGGTTAGGGAAAATGATTTGGTAAACAGAGAAGAGGTAGTAAAAGCTTTCCGGAAGATAAAAGCCGGCAAGGCAGTAGGTTTGTATGGTATTGCAGTGGAATTTATAAAAAAAAGGGGGTGACTGTATTGTTGACTGGTTGGTAAGGTTATTTAATGTATGTATGACTCATGGTGAGGTGCCTGAGGATTGGCGGAATGCGTGCATAGTGCCATTGTACAAAGGCAAAGGTGATAAGAGTGAGTGCTCAAATTACAGAGGTATAAGTTTGTTGAGTATTCCTGGTAAATTATATGGGAGGGTATTGATTGAGAGGGTGAAGGCAAGTACAGAGCATCAGATTGGGGAAGAGCAGTGTGGTTTCAGAGGTGGTAGAGGATGTGTACATCAGGTGCTTGCTTTGAAGAATGTATGTGAGAAATAATTAGAAAAGCAAATGGATTTTTATGTAGCATTTATGGATCTGGAGAAGGCATATGATAGAGTTGATAGAGATGATCTGTCGAAGGTATTAAGAATAACTGGTGTGGGACGCAAGTTGTTAGAAGCAGTGAAAAGTTTTTATCGAGGATGTAAGGCATGTGTACGTGTAGGAAGAGAGGAAAGTGATTGGTTCTCAGTGAATGTAGGTTTGCGCCAGCGGTGTGTGATGTCTCCAAGGTTGTTCAATTTGTTTATGGATGGGGTTGTTAGGGAAGTGAATGCAAGAGTTTTGGAAAGAGGGGCAAGTATGAAGTCTGATGTGAATGAGAGAGCTTGGGAAGTGAGTCATTTGTTGTTCGCTGATGATATAGCGCTGGTGGCTGATTCATGTGAGAAACTGCAGAAGCTAGTGACTGAGTTTGGTAAAGTGTATGAAAGAAAAAAGTTAAGAGTAAATGTGAATAAGAGCAAGGTTATTAGGTACAGTAGGGTTGAGGGTCAAGTCAATTGGGAGGTAAGTTTGAATGGAGAAAAACTGGAGGAAGTAAAAGATTTTTAGATAACTGGGAGTGGATCTGGCTTCGGATGGATCCATGGAAGCGGAAATGAATCATAGGGTGGGGGAGGGGGCGAAAATCCTGGGAGCCTTGAAGAATGTGTGGAAGTCGAGAACATTATCTCGGAAAGCAAAAATGGGTATTTTTGAAGGAATAATAGTTCCAACAATGTTGTATGGTTGCGAGGCGTGGGCTATGGATAGAGTTGTGCGCCGGAGGGTATATATTCTGGAAATGAGATTTTTGAGGACAATGTGTGGTGTGAGGTGGTTTGATCGAGTAAGTAACGTAAGGGTAAGAGAGATATATGGAAATAAAAAGAGCGTGGTTGAGAGAGCAGAAGAGGGTGTTTTGAAATTGTTTGGGCACATGGAGAGAATGAGTGAGGAAAGATTGACCAAGAGGATATATATGTCGGAGGTGGAGGGAACGAGTAGAAGTAGGAGACCAAATTGGATGTGGAAAGATGGATTGAAAAAGATTTTGTGTTATCGGGGCCTGAAAATGAAGGAGGGTGAAAGGAGGGCAAAGAATAAAGTGAATTGGATCGATGTGGTATACCGGGGTTGACGGGCTGTCAGTGGATTGAATCAGGGCATGTGAAGAGTCTGGGGTAAACCATGGAAAGCTGTGTAGGTATGTATATTTGCGTGTGTGGACGTATGTATATACATGTGTATGGGGGTGGGTTGGGCCATTTCTTTCGGCTGTTTCCTTGCGCTACCTCGCAAACGCGGGAGACAGCGACAAAGCAAAAAAAAAAAAGATATATATATATATATATATATATATATATATATATATATATATATATATATATATATATATATCATTTATTTATTTTGCTTTGTCGCTGTCTCCTGCGTCTGCGAGGTAGCGCAAGAAAACAAAATATATATATATATATATATATATATATATATATATATATATATATATATATATATATATATATATATATATGTATATATATAAATATATTGTTACGAACTCAATACTTATTCGAACAAGGTCGCCAGTAACATATGTTACAAATACTAATGATCCTTGTCTTGCAAGGACGTTATAGATTTGTCAAGTTGCACAACTCAGGATAACACAATGATAAAGTTATGGGATTGAATTAAAGACCAGCATTATATTAAATCTACTTAAATGAATGAATTCAAGTGTACAAAGATAGGCACATAAATCAAGCATGAATCATTACGTTAACACTGAAAGTGAGTTTAACATTGAACATGAGATAACATTCCAGATAAGATTTCAAACCAGGAGATCTCTCTCTTGTGGCACTTAGTTACGCTTGACATGACACAATGAACTTCATCGTTACACTTCTCTAAACCTGATGTAACACGGTAAACACTTAGTTAAATCTGATGTAACACAGTAAACACTTATAGCACAACACTCGGGTAACTGGCTTTTAACACAGCACTCGGGCAACGGGCTTATAGCAGTAATGGCTTTATAGCACAGCACTCGGGTAACGGGCTTATAGCAGTAACGGCTTATAACACAGCAGGGCTTACAGGCTTACAGGTTTACAGGCTTACAGGCTTACAGGTTTACAAGTTTACAGCAGGGGACACCACCCACCTCGCTGGGCTACAGAGACAGGAATCGAATCTCAGCGGGTGTAGTGGGAAAAAGAAGACAAGCGTTCACCCCTGCTGCTATAAACCTTACATTTCGATTGGCTATAGAAATCTACGAGCAATTCTTATTGGTTGGAGGGTCCCAGAGTCTCGGCGTAGTTACACTCTCGTAAAATGCTGAGTGGACATAACTCCGAGCCAGCGTCAGGCATCACTCCTCGCCCTCATAAGAAATAGATACAACACTCACACGTGTTCGTAACACCCCCCTCCTTAAAGGAGAAAATTCCTAGAATAGGAATTTTTTCACGTCAAGAGCGGGATAAACAATCAGCTAACACATTATGTGCGCCAGCAATATGGTGATTATCTAAATTATACTCTTGAAGGAACAAGGCCCACCTAGTTAACCTTTGATTCTTATCTCGGAACTTCTTAACATATTTCAATCGGTAGTGATCAGTATACACCTTGATGACATTGCCTGAAGGACACAAGTAAACATTAAAATGATGCAATGCTAATATTAAAGACAAAAGTTCCTTCTCAATGGTAGAATAATTCCTTTGGGCTTGATTGAATTTCTTACTAAAATAACTTACAGGGTGCTCAACATGGTTTCGTCCTCCTGCAAGAGATCAGCACCGGCTCCTACATTGCTGGCGTGAACAGCTAACTTTAAAGGTTGATCAAAATCAGGGGCCTGCAAAATAGGACTATTATAAAGTATGGATTTTAATTGATGAAAGGCTATGTCACACTGCTCACTCCAAACATATTTAACATCTTTCTTCAATAAATCTGTCAGAGGGGTTGCGACTGTTGCAAAATTTACAGTGAACATCCTATAGTACCCAACCATACCCATAAAACGTCTCAGTTCTCTTCGAGGTCGGGGGGCACTCATCTGGGTTAAAGACTGGACCTTTGCAGTCGGTGGGGCTAGCTCACCTTGACCGATCACATAACCCAAATATTGCACCTTGGCCTTCACAAACTCACATTTGTTCCAATTGATAACAAGGTTAGCTTTATTCAAGGCCGTCAGAACGTTGTCAACTCTCTGTAGATGTTCGTCCCAACTCTGACTGTATATCACAATATCATGCAGGTAGACGACACAACCAGGCAGGTCTCTGATGAGGAGGTCCATAAGTCGTTGAAATGTAGCAGGTGCATTCTTCATGCCAAAAGGCATCACTTTACACTTATAAGTTTGTCCTAGCACTACAAAGGTTCTAATATTTTGTGCTCTCTCCGTCAATCTAATCTGCCAGTACCCGTTCCTGAGGTCTAGTTTTGACAGGAAGCGAGCATTGCCGACGCGATCTATGCAGTCTTCCACTCGCGGCAGGGGGTAACTGTCAGTTCTTGTTACCTCATTAACCCGGTGGTAGTCAATACAGAACCGATGGGTCCCATCGGACTTGGATACGAGAGTAACAGGGGAGCTCCACTCTGACTGACATGGCTCAATCAGGTCGTGCTCAAGCATATTGTTCACCTCAGTGCGAAGGATAGCCGCTCGTTGTGGGCTCACCCGGTACGGAGCCAATTTATGGGTTATCATGGGTTGCGAGCGAGGTCTGTCCAGGTGTGTTTCGGAAAACCTCCGGGTGTTTTGACAACAAGGCGGACATTTGCACGCGTTGTCTTCCGATAGATGCGAAAGTTTGGTCTCCCACTTCCCGTTCGCGCCTCCGTCCGGTTTCCAGGCTTCCGAGGCACTCGCAGCTACGTCGTCGACTTCGTCACACACGGCTACCGCTGGACGTTGGATGACGCAGACTGACACCTTCGGTTCCAAGGGGGGAGGATCACGACTGAAATATGGCTTAAGCATGTTGGCGTGGCATAATCTCCGACCTCTGCGCCTATCGGGGGTAGAGACAAGGTAATTTGAGTCTCCTACACTCCGGATAATGGTGTAGGGGCCCTGGAACCGGGCAGCCAAGGGTTGACCTGGCTGCGGTAGTAGAAGCAACACCTCGTCGCCCACCTCAAACCTTCTTGAAAGAGATCGTTTGTTATACCATCTCTTCATTCGTGCTTGGGTCTCTGTTAAATTCTGCCGAGCGGTTTCCCAGCACCTTTGTAGTTTCTCCTTGAACTCGCTGACAGAGTCCAACAGGCCGACACTCTCATTCGAGCTGAGCCACACGTCTTTCAGTAACTTAAGAGGCCCTCGGACCTCGTGGGCAAACTTCAGCTCAAAGGGGGAGAAACCTAGAGATTCATTAGGCACTTCTCTCGTGGCAAAGAGAAGAAATGGGAGTCCCTTATCCCAGTCCTTGGTGTTGTCAGCACAATGCTTCTTTATCATGGACTTCAGGGTAGAATGGTAACGTTCCATTGCTCCTTGGCTCTGAGGGTGGTAAGCAGTGGAGGTAATCTTACCGATACCCAGCTCCCTCAGGGTTTGTCGAAAAGTTCTGGACATGGAATTGGATCCCCGATCAGATTGCACCTCTTTGGGAAGTCCAAATTTTGTGAAGAAGCTAAGCAGCTCCCGGACAACAGTCTTGGCATTCATGCTTCTCAACGGTATTGCTTCGGGATATCTCGTGGCCATATCAATAATACTTAAAATGTAACAGTGGCCAGAGGAGGTTCTTGGCAATGGGCCCACAATGTCAACTATGACTCGATCAAACGGAGCTTCAAATGGGGGAATAGGAACTAAGGGGGCAGCCTTAAGCTTCTGATTAGGCTTTCCCATCACTTGAAATGTATGACACGTCTTTACGTACTGAGCGATATCCCGGCGGACACCAGGCAAATATACATTCCGCCACACTCGGTCCAGGGTCTTCCTTCCCCCTAAATGACCGACGAAATTTGAGTCATGCGCCAGCTTCAAAATCTCCCTCCTGTAGGGACGCGGCACTAACACCTGGTGAACTGCCCGCCACTCCTCGTCTTCCCTATTACATGACCCTGGACACCACCTCCTCATTAACAACCCATCCCGGAGGTAATAACCGTCAGCCGATGCCTCAGCCGACTCAAACAATTCCTTAAACTCGGGTTCGGCTCTCTGTGATCTCCTCAGATTCTGACGAGACAAATTATCAGTCTCATCCGTCGACGCGGGGTCAGTGCCTAACTCAGCAAAGAAGGTATCAGCGAGCTCCACCTCACTCGGCTCACTCTCGGGCAGTGACTGTAGTTTTCCCGCCTCACGCTCTGTCTCCTGGGGCTTGCAACTTGCTTTCTTAGCGGACATGGACCGGGTAACTGCGCATACGGGGAAGAGGTCCAGTACCTCTTCCTCAAGCTGCACTGCCTCCGTGGACTCCACCGGGCCCGTAGGCAACACCGGCATTGGGTTCATCTTCCCACCCGCTAGGTCATTGCCTAACACAAAGCCCACACCTGAGACAGGTAACCTATCTACAACCCCTATGAGAGCATGGCCCGTGAAGAGATCTGTTTCTACCCTCACATCGACTAGTGGAGCTTCCTTGGGACCCGACAGTCCATCTAGCAAGACTCGGTCTCCAAACTCTCCTCGCGGCACCAAGCCATCCAACATTAGGGACTGCAGCGCACCAGAATCCTGTAATACGGTCACTTTTCGTCGTACACCACATCTACTAACAAAGCCCTCAGACAGGAACGCATTGTAGTTCCCACAGAACGGATCCTTAATTACAAAGTGATTAACGCTATCGCAACCCCTCTTTTTCCTAAGAGCAGGGACAGCCTCACCTACTTTACTAAGTGGCCTTAAAGTTGAGACGAGATTCATCGATCTACTCTTGGTAGAATCTCTGGATTCCTTCTCTCGAGCCCAGCAATCCCTCACCTGGTGCCCAGCCTTGCCATAGTGAGAGCAAAACTTTACTTTCTGGGAAAATTTCCTCTGACTTTTATGAGTTACCGGCAAGGTAGCAGATTCAGGTGGGATTACATGACCATTGGTCCTCCCTCTGCCGTCGTAGCCCTTTGAATGCCTGCCCGCGTCAAGTTTGACATCTAACATGTACTCATCTGCTAGTTTCCCAGCCTCCTCAAAATCCTTCGCTGATTTAGTTATTACGTACTGCCGTACATCACGGGGTAGACCGTCCTTACATTCCTTGAACACAAAAAGTTTCAGGACCGATTCAGCATCGATATAAGCTCCTGCGGAGCGAACCAACTGCGCGCCTAACTTGTACTTCTCACAAAAGTGATCTAGGTAGGTTTGATCAGGGCGCTTATGCTTAGTTCGAAATCTGAGTCGGTGTGCTTCCGGACTTAAATGATAAGAATTCATCACTGCCTGCTTAACGACCTCATAATCACCACACTAGTCATCGTTCAACGCGGTGTATGTGGATTCAGCTTTGCCAAAAAGGAGGGGCCGCAAAACTGTCACCCAGGCTGACTTCGGCCAAGAGCAGTCACGGGCAGTCTGTTCAAATTTAAGGAAAAAGGAAGCCACATTATCTTCATCAAACTTAGGTACGAGATGTAAGTCTCTCAACCGAGACTACACTGGTCCTGACGGTGAAGCGTTAAGTCTAAGTTGTTCACGTTCGAGAGCTAACCTAGCTTGTTCAGTCTGCTCCTTCTGTACTTGCACTTGTGCTTGTTGTGCTTGTGCATTGATCTTAGCTATCTCTAGTTGAATTCGCCAGTATTCGGGATCAACATTAACATCACTAGGGATATGGGGAGGGATCGAGGCTTCGGCCGACGTCACTGATGGAGCGGTATTGTCGACACTAATTTCAACATCAGGCGCAGCATCTACTATCTGTTCACTAGCAAAATGATTTATGACTAAGGTCTCCAACTATACTTTACTAGCTTTCCGGTCATAATTCAATTTTAACCTATTTGCAATAAGCTTCAACTCATGCTTTGTTAAAGATTTGATGTCCTCGTGAGAGGGCTCAGATCGACTGAACTGGTCAACGTCAGCGTTGCTGGTCAACGGCATGATTAATGAAAAGGAAAGAGATTCCGTTAAGGCAAGAAAAATCCTGGCGGGGTCGCCAATTCATATGTTACGAACTCAATACTTGTTCGAACAAGGTCGCCAGTAACATATGTTACAAATACTAATGATCCTTGTCTTGCAAGTACGTTATAGATTTGTCAAGTTGCACAACTCAGGATAACACAATGATAAAGTTATGGGATTGAATTAAAGACCAGCATTACATTAAATCTACTTATAATGAAAGAATTCAAGTGTACAAAGAGAGGCACATAAATCAAGCATGAATCATTACGTTAACACTGAAAGTTAGTTTAACATTGAACATGAGATAACATTCCAGATAAGATTTCAAACCAGGAGATCTCTTTCTTGTGACACTTAGTTACGCTTGACGTGACACAATGAACTTCATCGTTACACTTATCTAAACCTGATGTAACACAGTAAACACTTAGTTAAATCTGATGTAACACAGTAAAAACTTATAGCACAACACTCGGGTAACTGGCTTTTAACACAGCACTCGGGTAACGGGCTTATAACAGTAATGGCTTTATAGCACAGCACTCGGGTAACGGGCTTATAGCAGTAACGGCTTATAACACAGCAGGGCTTACAGGCTTACAGGTTTACAGGCTTACAGGCTTACAGGTTTACAAGCTTACAGCAGGGGACACCACCCACCTCGCTGGGCTACAGAGACAGGAATCGAATCTCAGCGGGTGTAGTGGGAAAAAGAAGACAAGCGTTCACCCCTGCTGCTATAAACCTTACATTTCGATTGGCTATAGAAATCTACGAGCAATTCTTATTGGTTGGAGGGTCCCAGAGTCTCGGCGTAGTTACACTCTTGTAAAATGCTTGGTGGACATAACTCCGAGCCAGCGTCAGGCATCACTCCTCGCCCTCATAAGAAATAGATACAACACTCACACGTGTTCGTAACAATATGTATATATATATATATATATATATATATATATATATATATATATATATTGATAGAGATGCTCTGTGGAAGGTATTAAGAATATATGGTGTGGGAGGCAAGTTGTTAGAAGCAGTGAAAAGTTTTTATCGATGATGTAAGGCATGTGTACGTGTAGGAAGAGAGGAAAGTGATTGGTTCTCAGTGAATGTAGGTTTGCGGCAGGGGTGTGTGATGTCTCCATGGTTTTTTAATTTGTGTATGGATGGGGTTGTTAGGGAGGTGAATGCAAGAGTTTTGGAAAGAGGGGCAAGTATGAAGTCTGTTGGGAATGAGAGAGCTTGGGAAGTGAGTCAGTTGTTGTTCGCTGATGATACAGCGCTGGTGGCTGATTCATGTGAGAAACTGCAGAAGCTGGTGACTGAGTTTGGTAAAGTGTGTGGAAGAAGAAAGTTAAGAGTAAATGTGAATAAGAGCAAGGTTATTAGGTACAGTAGGGTTGAGGGTCAAATCAATTGGGAGGTAAGTTTGAATGGAGAAAAACTGGAGGAAGTGAAGTGTTTTAGATATCTGGGAGTGGATCTGGCAGCGGATGGAACCATGGAAGCGGAAGTGGATCATAGGGTGGGGGAGGGGGCGAGAATTCTGGGAACCTTGAAGAATGTGTGGAAATCGAGAACATTATCTCGGAAAGCAAAAATGGGTATGTTTGAAGGAATAGTGGTTCCAACAATGTTGTATGGTTGCGAGGCGTGGGCTATGGATAGAGTTGTGCGCAGGAGGATGGATGTGCTGGAAATGAGATGTTTGAGGACAATATGTGGTGTGAGGTGGTTTGATCGAGTAAGTAACGTAAGGGTAAGAGATATGTGTGGAAATAAAAAGAGCGTGGTTGAGAGAGCAGAAGACGGTATTTTGAAATGGTTTGGGCACATGGAGAGAATGAGTGAGGAAAGATTGACCAAGAGGATATATGTGTCGGAGGTGGAGGGAACGAGGAGAAGAGGGAGACCAAATTGGAGGTGGAAAGATGGAGTGAAAAAGATTTTGTGTGATCGGGGCCTGAACATGCAGGAGGGTGAAAGGAGGGCAAGGAATAGAGTGAATTGGAGCGATGTGGTATACCGGGGTTGACGTGCTATCAGTGGATTGAATCAAGGCATGTGAAGCGTCTGGGGTAAAACCATGGAAAGCTGTGTAGGTATGTATATTTGCGTGTGTGGACGTATGTATATACATGTGTACGGGGGTGGGTTGGGCCATTTCTTTCGTCTGTTTCCTTGCGCTACCTCGCAAACGCGGGAGACAGCGGAAAAAAAAAAAAGAAAAAAAGAAAAAAAAAAAAAAAAAAAATATATATATATATATATATATATATATATATATATATATATATATATATATATATATATATATATATATATATATATATATATATATATATATATATATATATATATATATATATATATATATATATAAATATATATATATATATATATATATATATATATATATATATATATATATATATACGTATATATATATATATATATATATATATATATATATATATATATATATATATATATATATATATATATATATCTTTTTTTTTTTTATACTTTGTCGATGTCTCCCGCGTTTGCGAGGTAGCGCAAGGAAACAGACGAAAGAAATGGCCCAACCCGCCCCATACACATGTATATACATACGTCCACACACGCAAATATACATACCTACACAGCTTTCCATGGCTTACCCCAGACGCTTCACATGCCTTGATTCAATACACTGACAGCACGTCAGCCCCGGTATACCACGTCGCTCCAATTCACTCTATTCCTTGCCCTCCTTTCACCCTCCTGCATGTTCAGGCCCCGATCACACAAAATCTTTTTCACTCCATCTTTCCACCTCCAATTTGGTCTCCCTCTTCTCCTTGTTCCCTCCACCTCCGACACATATATCCTCTTGGTCAATCTTTCCTCACTCATCCTCTCCATGTGCCCAAACCACTTCAAAACACCCTCTTCTGCTCTCTCAACCACGCTCTTTTTATTTCCACACATCTCTCATACCCTTACGTTACTCACTCGATCAAACCACCTCACACCACACATTGTCCACAAACATCTCATTTCCAGCACATCCATCCTCCTGCGCACAACTCTATCCATAGCCCACGCCTCGCAACCATACAACATTGTTGGAACCACTATTCCTTCAAACATACCCATTTTTGCTTTCCGAGATAATGTTCTCGACTTCCACACATTCTTCAAGGCCCCCAGAATTTTCGCCCCCTCCCCCACCCTATGATCCACTTCCGCTTCCATGGTTCCATCCGCTGCCAGATCCACTCCCAGATATCTAAAACACTTTACTTCCTCCAGTTTTTCTCCATTCAAACTCACCTCCCAATTGACTTGACCCTCAACCCTACTGTACCTAATAACCTTGCTCTTATTCACATTTACTCTTAACTTTCTTCTTCCACACACTTTACCAAACTCAGTCACCAGCTTCTGCAGTTTCTCACATGAATCAGCCACCAGCGCTGTATCATCAGCGAACAACAACTGACTCACTTCCCAAGCTCTCTCATCCCCAACAGACTTCATACTTGCCCCTCTTTCCAAAACTCTTGCATTTACCTCCCTAACAACCCCATCCATAAACAAATTAAACAACCATGGAAACATCACACACCCCTGCCGTAAACCTACATTCACTGAGAACCAATCACTTTCCTCTCTTCCTACACGTACACATGCCTTACATCCTCGATAAAAACTTTTCACTACTTCTAACAACTTTCCACCCACACCATATATTCTTAATACCTTCCACAGAGCATCTCTATCAACTCTATCATATGCCTTCTCCAGATCCATAAATGCTACATACAAATCCATTTGCTTTTCTAAGTATTTCTCACATACATTCTTCAAAGCAAACACTTGATCCACACATCCTCTACCACTTCTGAAACCACACTTCTCTTCCCGAATCTGATGCTCTGTACATGCCTTCACCCTCTCAATCAATACCCTCCCATATAATTTACCAGGAATACTCAACAAACTTATACCTCTGTAATTTGAGCACTCACTCTTATCCCCTTTGCCTTTGTACAATGGCACTATGCACGCATTCCGCCAATCCTCAGGCACCTCACCATGAGTCATACATACATTTAATAACCTTACCAACCAGTCAACAATACAGTCACCCCCTTTTTTAATAAATTCCACTGCAATACCATCCAAACCTGCTGCCTTGCCGGCTTTCATCTTCCGCAAAGCTTTCACTACCTCTTCTCTGTTTACCAAATCATTTTCCCTAACCCTCTCACTTTGCACACCACCTCGACCAAAACACACTATATCTGCCACTCTATCATCAAACACATTCAACAAACCTTCAAAATACTCACTCCATCTCCTTCTCACATCATCACTACTTGTTATCACCTCCCCATCTGCGCCCTTCACTGAAGTTCCCATTTGCTCCCTTGTCTTACGCACTTTATTTACCTCCTTCCAGAACATCTCTTTATTCTCCCTAAAATTTAATGATACTCTCTCACCCCAACTCTCATTTGCCCTTTTTTTCACCTCTTGCTCCTTTCTCTTGACCTCCTGTCTCTTTCTTTTATACATCTCCCAATCAATTGCATTTTTTCCCTGCAAAAATCGTCCAAATGCCTCTCTCTTCTCTTTCACTAATACTCTTACTTCTTCATCCCACCACTCACTACCCTTTCTAATCAGCCCACCTCCCACTCTTCTCATGCCACATATATATATATATATATATATATATATATATATATATATATATATATATATATATATATATATATATATATATATATATATATATATATATATATATATATATATATATATATATATATATATATATATATATATATATATACATATATACATATATATATATATATATATATATATATATATATATATATATATATATATATATATATATATATATATATATATATATATATATATATATATATATATATATAAATATATATATATATATATATATATATATATATATATATATATATATATATATATATATATATATATATATATATATATATATATATATATATATAGCATTTATGGATCTGGAGAAGGCATATGATAGAGTTGATAGAGATGCTCTGTGGAAGGTATTAAGAATATATGGTGTGGGAGGCAAGTTGTTAGAAGCAGTGAAAAGTTTTTATCGAGGATGTAAGGCATGTGTACGTGTAGGAAGAGAGGAAAGTGATTGGTTCTCAGTGAATGTAGGTTTGCGGCAGGGGTGTGTGATGTCTACATGGTTGTTTAATTTGTTTATGGATGGGGTTGTAAAGGAGGTGAATGCAAGAGTCCTGGAAAGAGGGGCAAGTATGAAGTCTGTTGGGGATGAGAGAGCTTGGGAAGTGAGTCAATTGTTGTTCGCTGATGATACAGCGCTGGTGGCTGATTCATGTGAGAAACTGCAGAAGCTGGTGACTGAGTTTGGTAAAGTGTGTGGAAGAAGAAAGTTGAGAGTAAATGTGAATAAGAGCAAGGTTATTAGGTACAGTAGGGGTGAGGGTCAAGTCAATTGGGAGGTGAGTTTGAATGGAGAAAAACTGGAGGAAGTGAAGTGTTTTAGATATCTGGGAGTGGATCTGTCAGCGGATGGAACCATGGAAGCGGAAGTGGATCATAGGGTGGGGGAGGGGGCGAAAATTTTGGGAGCCTTGAAAAATGTGTGGAAGTCGAGAACATTATCTCGGAAAGCAAAAATGGGTATGTTTGAGGGAATAGTGGTTCCAACAATGCTGTATGGTTGCGAGGCGTGGGCTATGGATAGAGATGTGCGCAGGAGGATGGATGTGCTGGAAATGAGATGTTTGAGGACAATGTGTGGTGTGAGGTGGTTTGATCGAGTAAGTAACGTAAGGGTAAGAGAGATGTGTGGAAATAAAAAGAGCTTGGTCGAGAGAGCAGAAGAGGGTGTTTTGAAATGGTTTGGGCACATGGAGAGAATGAGTGAGGAGAGATTGACCAAGAGGATATATGTGTCGGAGGTGGAGGGAACGAGGAGAAGAGGGAGACCAAATTGGAGGTGGAAAGATGGAGTGAAAAAGATTTTGTGTGATCGGGGCCTGAACATGCAGGAGGGTGAAAGGAGGGCAAGAAATAGAGTGAATTGGAGTCATGTGGTATACAGGGGTTGACGTGCTGTCAGTGGATTGAAGCAAGGCATGTGAAGCGTCTGGGGTAAACCATGGAAAGCTGTGTAGGTATGTATATTTGCGTGTCTGGACGTGTGCATGTACATGTGTATGGGGGCGGGGGGGGTTGGGCCATTTCTTTCGTCTGTTTCCTTGCGCTACCTCGCAAACGCGGGAGACAGCGACAAAGTATAAAAAAAAAAAAAAAAAAAAAAAATATATATATATATATATATATATATATATATATATATATATATATATATATATATATATATATATATATATATATATATATATATATATATATATATAAACTCCTAAAGCAGGAGTTGTGGGAGTATGTCATAGAATATAAGAAAGTAAATTCTCGATTAATATGGGTAAAACTGAAAGTTGATGGAGAGAGATGGGTGATTATTGGTGCATATGCACCTGGGCATGAGAAGAAAGATCATGAGAGGCAAGTGTTTTGGGAGCAGCTGAATGAGTGTGTTAGTGGTTTTGATGCACGAGACCGGGTTATAGTGATGGATGATTTGAATGCAAAGGTGAGTAATATGGCAGTTGAGGGAATAATTGCTATACATGGGGTGTTCAGTGTTGTAAATGGAAATGGTGAAGAGCTTGTAGATTTATGTGCTGAAAAAGGACTGATGATTGGGAATACCTGGTTTAAAAAGCGAGATATACATAAGTGTACTTATGTAAGTAGGAGAGATGGCCAGAGAGCGTTATTGGATTACTTGTTAATTGAAAGGCGCGCGAAAGAGAGACTTTTGGATGTTAATGTGTTGAGAGGTGAACTGGAGGGATGTCTGATCATTATCTTGTGGAGGCTAAGGTGAAGATTTGTATGGGTTTTCAGAAAAGAAGAGTGAATGTTGGGTGAAGAGGGTGGTGAGAGTAATTGAGCTTGGGAAGGATACTTGTGTGAGGAAGTACCAGGAGAGACTGAGTACAGAATGGAAAAAGGTGAGAACAATGGAAGTAAGGGGAGTGGGGGAGGAATGGGATGTATTTATGGAATCAGTGATGGATTGCGCAAAAGATGCTTGTGGCATGAGAAGAGTGGGAGGTGGGTTGATTAGAAAGGTTAGTGAGTGGTGGGATGAAGAAGTAAGAGTATTAGTGAAAGAGAAGAGAGAGGTATTTGGACGATTTTTGCAGGGAAAAAATGCAATTGATTGGGAGATGTATAAAAGAAAGAGACAGGAGGTCAAGAGAAATGTGCAAGAGGTGAAAAAAAAGGCAAATGAGAGTTGTGGTGAGAGAGTATCATTAAATATTAGGGAGAATAAAAAGATGTTCTGGAAGGAGGTAAATAAAGTGCGTAAGACAAGGGAGCAAATGGGAACTTCAGTGAAGGGCGCAAATGGGGAGGTGATAACAAGTAGTGGTGATGTTAGAAGGAGATGGAGTGAGTATTTTGAAGGTTTGTTGAATGTGTTTGATGATAGCGTGGAAGATATAGGGTGTTTTGGTCGAGGTGGTGTGCAAAGTGAGAGGGTTAGGGAAAATGATTTGGTAAACAGAGAAGAGGTAGTAAAAGCTTTGCGGAAGATGAAAGCCGGCAAGGCAGAAGGTTTGGATGGTATTGCAGTGGAATTTATTAAAAGAGGGGGTGACTGTATTGTTGACTGGTTGGTAAGGTTATTTAATGTATGTATGACTCATGGTGAGGTGCCTGAGAATTGGCGGAATGCGTGAATAGTGCCATTGTACAAAGGCGAAGGGGATAAGAGTGAGTGCTCAAATTACAGAGGTATAAGTTTGTTGAGTATTCCTTGTAAATTATATGGGAGGATATTGATTGAGAGGGTGAAGGCATGTACAGAGCATCAGATTGGGAAAGAGCAGTGTGGTTTCAGAAGTAGTAGAGGATGTGTGGATCAGGAGTTTGCTTTGAAGAATGTATGTGAGAAATACTTAGAAAACAAATGGATTTGTATGTAGCATTTATGGATCTTGAGAAGGCATATGATAGAGTTGATAGAGATACTCTGTGGAAGGTATTAATATTATATGGTGTGGGAGTTAAGTTGTTAGAAGCAGTGAAAAGTTTTTATCGAAGATGTAAGGCATGTGTACGTGTAGGAAGAGAGGAAAGTGATTGGTTCTCAGTGAATGTAGGTTTGCGGCAGGGGTGTGTGATGTCTCCATGGTTGTTTAATTTGTTTATGGATGGGGTTGTTAGGAAGGTGAATGCAAGAGTTTTGGAAAGAGGGGCAAGTATGAAGTCTGTTGGGGATGAGAGAGCTTGGGAAGTGAGTCAGTTGCTGTTCGCTGATGATACAGCGATGGTGGCTGATTCATGTGAGAAACTGCAGAAGCTGGTGACTGAGTTTTGTAAAGTGTGTGAAAGAAGAAAGTTAAGAGTAAATGTGAATAGGAGCAAGGTTATTAGGTACAGTAGGGTTGAGGGTCAAGTCAACTGGGAGGTGAGTTTGAATGAAGAAAAACTGGAGGAAGTGAAGTGTTTTAGATATCTGGGAGTGGATTTGGAAGCGGATGGAACCATGGCAGCGGAAGTGGATCATAGGGTGGGGGAGGGGGCGAATTTCTGGGAGCCTTGAAGAATGTGTGGAAGTCGAGAACATTATCTCGGAAAGCAAAGATGGGTATGTTTGAAGGAATAGTGGTTCCAACAATGCTGTATGGTTGCGAGGCGTGGACTATGGATAGAGTTGTGCGCAGGAGGATGGATGTGCTGGAAATGAGATGTTTGAGGACAATGTGTGGTGTGAGGTGGTTTGATCGAGTAAGTAACGTAAGGGTAAGAGAAATGTGTGGAAATAAAAAGACCGTGGTTGAGAGAGCAGAAGAGGGTGTTTTGAAATGGTTTGGGCACATTGAGAGAATGAGTGAGGAAAGATTGACCAAGTGGATATATGTGTCGGAGGTGGATGGAACGAGGAGAAGTGGGAGACCAGATTGGAGTTGGAAAGATGGAGTGAAAAAGATTTTGTGTGATCGGGGCCTGAACATGCAGGAGGGTGAAAGGAGGGCAATGAATAGAGTGAATTGGAGCGATGTGGTATCCCGGGGTTGACGTGCTGTCAGTGGATTGAATCAAGGCATGTGAAGCGTCTGGGGTAAACCTTGGAAAGCTGTGTAGGTATGTATATTTGCGTGTGGGGACGTATGTATATACATGTGTATGGGGGTGGGTTGGGCCATTTCTTTCTTCTGTTTCCTTGCGTTACTTGGCAAACGCGGGAGACAGCGACAAAGCAAAAAAAAAGAAAAATATATAATCATATATATAATTATATATATATATATATATATATATATATATATATATATATATATATATATATATATATATATATATATATATATATATATATATATATATATATATATATATATATATATATATATATATACATATATATATATATATATATATATATATATATATATATATATATATATATATATATATATATATATATATATATATATATATATATATATATATATATATATATATATATATATATATATATATATATATATATATATATATATATATATATATATACATATATATATATATATATATATATGTATATATATATATATATATATATATATATATATATGTATATATATATTGTTGACTTTATTGGTATTGTTGGCTGTATTGTTGACTGGTTGGTAAGGTTATTTAGTGTATGTATGATTCATGGTGAGGTGCCTGAGGATTGGCGGAATGCTTGCATAGTGCCATTGTACAAAGGCAAAGGGGCTAAGAGTGAGTGCTCAAATTACAGAGGTATACGTTTGTTGAGTATTTCTGGTAAATTATATGGGTGGATATTTATTGAGAGGGTGAAGGCATGTACAGAGCGTCAGATTGGGGAAGAGCCGTGTGGCTTCAGAAGTGGTAGAGGATGTGTGGATCAGGTGATTGGTTTGAAGAATGTATGCGAGAAATACTTAGAAGGACAAATGGATTTGTATGTAGCATTTATGGATCTGGAGAAGGCATATGATAGAGTTGATAGAGATGCTCTGTGGAAGGTATTAAGAATATATGGTGTGGGAGGCAGGCATATGATAGAGTTGATAGAGATGCTCTGTGGAAGGTATTAAGAATATATGGTGTGGGAGGCACGTTGCTAGAAGCAGTGAAAAGTTTTTATCGAGGATGCAAGGCATGTTTTCGTTTAGGAAGAGAGGAAAGTGATAGGTTCTCAGTGAATGTAGGTTTGCGGCAGGGGTGTGTGATGTCTCCATGGCTGTTTAATTTGTGTATGGATGGAGTTGTTAGGGAGGTGAATGCAAGAGTTTTGGAAAGAGGGGCAAGTATGCAGTCTGTTGTGGATGAGAGAGCTTGGGAAGTGAGTCAGTTGTTCTTCGCTGATGATACAGCGCTGGTGGCTGATTCATGTGAGAAACTGCAGAAGCTAGTGACTGAGTTTGGTAAAGTGTATGAAAGAAGAAAGTTAAGAGTAAATGTGAATAAGAGCAAGGTCATTAAGTACAGTAGGGTTGAGGGTCAAGTAAATTGGGAGGTAAGTTTGAATGGAAAAAAGCTGGAGGAAGTGAAGTGTTTTAGATATCTGGGAGTGTATCTGGCAGCGGATGGAACCATGGAAGCGGAAGTGAATCATAGGGTGGGGGAGGGGGCGAAAATTCTGTGAGCCTTGAAGAATGTTTGGAGGTTGAGAACATTATCTCGGAAAGCAAAAATGGGTATGTTTGAAGGAATAGTGGTTCAAACAATGTTGTATGGTTGCTAGGCGTGTGCTATGGATAGAGTTGTGCGCAGGAGGGTGGATATGCTGAAAATGAGATGTATGGGGACAATATGTGGTGTGAGGTGGTTTGATCGAGTAAGTAATGTAAGGGTGAGAGAGATGTGTGGAAATAAAAAGAGTGTGGTTGAGAGAGCAGAAGAGGGGGTTTTGAAATGGTTTGGTCATATGGAGAGAATGAGTGAGGAAAGATTGACCAAGAGGATATATATATCAGAGGTGGAGGGAACGAGGAGAAGTGGAAGACCAAATTGGAGGTGGAAAGATGGAGTGAAAAAGATTTTGAGTGATCGGTGCCTGAACATGCAGGAGGGTGAAAGGCGTGCAAGGAATAGAGTGAACTGGAACGATGTGGTATTCCGGGGTCGACGTGCTGTCATTGGATTGAACCAGGGCATATGAAGCGTCTGGGGTAAACCATGGAAAGTTCTGTGTGGCCTGGATGTGGAAAGGGAGCTGTGGTTTCGGTGCATTATTACATGACAGCTAGAGACTGAGTGTGAACGAATGGGGCCTTTGGTGTTTTTCCTATCGCTACCTTGCACACATGAAGGGGGAGGGAGTTGTTATTCCATGTGTGGCGAGGTGGCGATGGGAACAAATAAAGGCAGACAATATGAATTATGTACATGTGTATATATGTATATGTCTCTGTGTGTATATATATGTATACATTCAGATGTATAGGTATGTAAATATGCGTGTGTGGACGAGTATGTATATACATGTATATGTGGGTGGGTTGGGCCGTTCATTCATCTGTTTCCTTGCTTTACCTCGCTAACGCATAAGACAGCGACGGTATATATATATATATATATATATATATATATATATATATATATATATATATATATATATATATATATATATATATATATATATATATATATATATATATATATATATATATATATATATATATATATACCGTCGCTGTCTTATGCATTAGCGAGGTAAAGCAAGGAAACAGATGAATGAACGGCCCAACCCACCCACATATACATGTATAAACATACTCGTCCACACACGCATATTTACATACCTATACATCTGAATGTATACATATATATACACACACAGACATATGCATACATACACATGTATATAATTCATACTAGCTCCCTATATTCCTTCCCTTCGCTACTCCGCCACATATGAAATGAAAAGCCCCCCCCCCCAACCGCATGTGCACGAGGTAGGGTTAGGAAAAAAAACAAAGGCCACATTCGTTCACACTCAGTCTCTAGCTGTTATGCATAATGCACCGAAACCATAATTCTCTTTCCACATCCAGGCTACACAAAACTTTTCATGGTTTACCCCAGACGCTTCACATGCCCTGGTTTAATCCCTTGACAGCACGTCGACCTCGGTATATCACATCGTTCCAATTCACTCTGTTACTTGCTAGCCTTTCACCCTCCTACATGTTCATGCCCGATCTCTCAAAATCTTTGTCACTCAAAGTCTCCACCGCCAATTTGGTCTTCCACTTCTCGTTCCCTCCACCTCTGACACATATATCCTCTTTGTCAATCTTTCCTCACTCATTCTGTCCATGTGACCAAACCATTTGAAAATACCCTTTTCTGCTCTTTCAACCACACTTTTTAATTACCATACATCTCTCTTACCCTTTCATTACTTACTGGATCAAACCACCTCACACCACATATTGTTCTCAAACATCTCATTTCCAGCACATGCACCCTCCTCCGCACAACTCTTTCTATAGCCCACGCCTCGCAACTATATAACATTGTAGGAAACTGTATTCCTTCAAACATACCCATTTTTGCTTTCCAAGATAACGTTCTCGACTTCCACACATTCTTCAACGCTTCCAGAACTTTCACCCCCTCCTCCACCATATCATTCACTTCCACTTACATGGTTCCATCAGCTGCCAAATCACTCTCAGATATCTAAAACACTTCACCTCCTCCAGTTTTTCTCCATTGAAACTCACCTCCCAATTGACTTGTCCCTCAAACATACTATATCTAATAACCTTGCTCTTATTCACATTCACTCTCAGCTTTCTTTTTTCACACACGTTGCCAAACTCAGTCACCAGCTTCTGCAGTTTCTCACCCGAATTAGCCACCAGTGCTGTATCATCAGCAAACAACAACTGACTCACTTCCAAAGCTCTCTTATCCTCAACAGACTGCAAACTTGTCCTTCTTTCCAAAACTTGCATTCACCTCCCTAACAACTCCATCCATACACAAATTAAACAACCATGGAGACATCACGCACCCCTGCCGTAAACCAACATTCACTGAGAACCAATCACTTTCCTCTCTTCCTACACGTGCACATGCCGTACATCCCTGATAAAAACTTTTCACTGCTTCTACCAACCTACCTGAAACACCATATATTCTTAATACCTTCCATAGAGCATCTCTATAAACTTTATCATATGACTTATCCAGATCCATAAATGCTACATACAAATCCATTTCCTTATCTAAGTATTTCTCACATACATAATTGGAAGCAAACACCTGATCCACACATCCTCTACCACTTCTAAAACCACACTGCTCTTCCCCAATCTGATGCTCTTTACATCCCTTCACTCTCTCAGTCAATATCCTCATATATAATTTCCTAGGAATACTCAAAAAACTTATACCTCTGTAATATGCGCATTCACGCTTATGCACTTTGCCTTTGTACAAATGGACTTTGCAAACGTTCCGACAGTCCTCAGGCACCTCACCACGAGTCATATATACATTAGATAACCTTACGGACCAATCAACGAAACACTCACCTCCCTTTTTTAATAAATTTCACTGTAATACCATCCAAAGCACCTGCCTTGCCGGCTTTCATCTTCCGCAAATGTTTTACTACCTCTTCTCTGTTTACCAAATCATTCTCCCTAACCGTCTCACTTTGCACACCACCCCAAGCATAACACCCCACATCTGCCATTCTATCATCAAACACATTCAACAAACCTTTAAAATCCTCATTCCATCTCCTTCTCACATCACCACTACTTGTAATCACCTCCCCATTAGCCCCCTTCACTAATGTTCTCATTTGTTCCCTCTTCTTACGCACTTTATTTTCCTCTTTCCAAAACGTCTTTTCATTCTCCTATAATTTCATGATACTCTCTCACCCCAACACTCATTTGCCCTCTTTTTCGCCTCCTGCACCTTTCTCTTGACCTCCTGCCTTTTCTTTTAGTTATCTCTCAGTCATGTGTATTTTTTCCCCCTAAAAATAGTCCAAATGCCCCACTCTTCTCTTTCACTGATAATCTTACTTCTTCATCCCACCACACACTACCCTTTCTAGTCTGGCACCTAACACACTTCTCACGCCACAAGCATCTTTTGCAAAAGCCATCACCGCATCCCTAAATACATCCCATTCCTCTCCCACTCCACTTACGTCCATTGTTTTCACCTTATTCCATTTCGTACTCAGTCTCTCTTTGTACTTCCTCACAGAAGTCTCCTTCCCAAACTCAGTTACTCTTACCACTCTCTTCACCCCAACATTTTCTCTTCTTTTCTGAAAACCTGTAAAAATCTTCACCTTAGCTCCACAAGATAATGATCAGACATCACTCCACTTGCACCTCTCGGCATATTAACATCCAAAAGTCTCTCTTTCTCGCGCTTACCAATTAACACGTAATCAAACAACGCTTTTTGGCCATTTCTTCTACATACATACACATACTTATACATATCTCTTTTTAAACCAGGTATTCCCAATACCCAGTCCTTTGTCAGCACATATATCTACAAGCTCTTCACCATTTCCAATTACAACACTGAACCCCCATATACACCAAATATTCCCTCAACTGTCACATTACTCACCTTTGCATTCAAATCAATCATCACTATAACCCGGTCACGTGTATCAAAACTATAAACACACTCACTCATCTGCTTCTAAAACACTTGCCTCTCCTGATCTTTCTTCTCATGCCCAGGTGCATATACTCTAACAATCACCCATCTCTCTCCATCCACTTTAAGTTTTACCCATATCATTCCAGTGTTTACTTTCTCACACTCAAATACATACTCCCACCACTCCGGTTTCAGAAGTAGCGCTATTCCTTCTCTTGCTGTTTTCCACTAACTAACCCCTGACTTTACTTCCAAGATATTCCCAAACCCCTCTTCCCATTTGCACTTGACCATCGTTTCACTCGGAGCCAAAACATACAGGTTCCTTTCCTCAAACATACTACCTACCTCTCGTTTTTTCTCATCTTGGTTATATCCACACATATTTAGACACCCCAATCTGAGCCTTCGAGCGGGATGAGCACTCCCCGCGTGCCTCCTTTTTCTGTTTCCCCGTTTAGAAAGTTATAATACAAGGAGGGGAAGGTTTCTAGCTCCCTGCTCCCGTCCCATTTAGTAGCCTTCCACGACACGTGAGGAATGCGTGGGAAGTACTCTTTCTCCCCTATACCATATATATATATTTTTTTTCTTTTTTTTTCGCTTTGTCGCTGTCTCCCGCGTTTGCGAAGTAGCGCAAGGAAACAGACGAAAGAAATGGCCCAACCCACCCCCATACACATGTATATACATACGTCCACACACGCAAATACACATACCTACACAGCTTTCCATGGTTTACCCCAGACGCTTCACATGCCCTGATTCCATCCACCGACAGCACGTCAACCCCGGTATACCACATCGCTCCAATTCACTCTATTCCTTGCCCTCCTTTCACCCTCCTGCATGTTCAGGCCCCGATCACACCAAATCTTTTTCACTCCATCTTTCCACCTCCAATTTGGTCTCCCTCTTCTCCTCGTTCCCTCCACCTCCGACACATATATCCTCTTGGTCAATCTTTCCTCACTCATTCTCTCCATGTGCCCAAACCATTTCAAAACACCCTCTTCTACTCTCTCAACCACGCTCTTTTTATTTCCACACATCTCTCTTACCCTTACGTTACTTACTCGATCAAACCACCTCACACCACACATTGTCCTCAAACATCTCATTTCCAGAACATCCATCCTCCTGCGCACAACTCTATCCATAGCCCACGCCTCGCAACCATACAACATTGTTGGAAATACTATTCCTTCAAACATAACCACTTTTGCTTTCCGAGATAATGTTCTCGACTTCCACACGTTCTTCAAGGCTCCCAGAATTTTCGCCCCCTCCCCCACCCTATGATCCACTTCCTATATATATATATATATATATATATATATATATATATATATATATATATATATATATATATTTGCATTCCCTCAAGGGGATGGCCACAGCAAAAAGTGTCCATAACTGGTGAACTCCAATGCTGCTTCTTAGCCCTTAGTGCCTCACCCTTAACAGACCATTTGTGGAGGTCAGTTCTAATACAGTATTTTCAGAGTCTTCTAACTAATGTTTCTACCGACTATTTCTATCTAATGTGTTTACTTATTGTTCCAACTTACTATTTCTACCCTAATACTCCTACCTAATAACATGTCCAACATTATTCTAAAGTGAGGCAAACCCTGATGTAATTGACCGGGAGATTATTTTCTCTCCAAACTTTTTGGATGGTATTTGTTGTATATGTCCAGAGATTGGGTAATGTGTAAGCAAATTATGCCATGTGCTGTACAAATGTGCATTACTCTTTCCTTTATTATCCTAGGTCATCATTGATTAAGCTGCAGTGATGATCTGACATAGTTATGATTAACATACCACAGACAGTGTGGTGGCTCAGTTGCAAAATATCACTATTATTATTGTTATTATTATTATTATTATTATTATTATTATTATTATTATTATTATTATTATTATCATTATTATTATTATTATTATCATTATTGTTATTATTATTATTATCGCTGGGGATAGGGGAGAAAGAATAATTCCCACGTATTCCCTGCGTGTCGTAGAAGGCGACTAAAAGGGGAGGGAGCGGGGGGCTGGAAATCCTCCCTTCTTGTTTTTTTTTTTAATTTTCCAAAAAAAGGAACAGAGAAGGGGGCCAGGTGAGGGTGTTCCCTCAGAGGCCCAGTCCTCTGTTCTTAACGCTACCTTCCTGATGCGGGAAATGGCGAATAGTTTGAAAAAAAAAAATATATTTATATATATATATATATATATATATATATATATATATATATATATATATATATATATATATATATATATATATATATATATATATATATATATATATATATATATATATATATATATATATATATATATATATAGGGCGTAAATGGGGAGGTGATAACAAGTAGTGGTGATGTGAGAAGGAGATGGAATGAGTATTTTGAAGGTTTGTTGAATGTGTCTGATGACAGAGTGGCAGATATAGGGTGTTTTGGTCGAGGTGGTGTGCAAAGTGAGAGGGTTAGGGAAAATGATTTGGTAAACCGAGAAGAGGTAGTAAAAGCTTTGCGGAAGATGAAAGCCGGCAAGGCAGCAGGTTTGGATGGTATTGCAGTGGAATTTATTAAAAAAGGGGGGTGACTGTATTGTTGACTGGTTGGTAAGGTTATTTAATGTATGTATGACTCATGGTGAGGTGCCTGAGGATTGGCGGAATGCGTGCATAGTGCCATTGTACAGAGGCAAAGGGGATAAGAGTGAGTGCTCAAATTACAGAGGTATAAGTTTGTTGAGTATTCCTGGTAAATTATATGGGAGGGTATTGATTGAGAGGGTGAAGGCATGTACAGAGCATCAGATTGGGGAAGAGCAGTGCGGTTTCAGAAGTGGTAGAGGATGTGTGGATCAGGTGTTTGCTTTGAAGAATGTATGTGAGAAATACTTAGAAAAGCAAATGGATTTGTATGTAGCGTTTATGGATCTGGAGAAGGCATATGATAGAGTTGATAGAGATGCTCTGTGGAAGGTATTAAGAATATATGGTGTGGGAGGCAAGTTGTTAGAAGCAGTGAAAAGTTTTTATCGAGGATGTAAGGCATGTGTACGTGTAGGAAGAGAGGAAAGTGATTGGTTCTCAGTGAATGTAGGTTTGCGGCAGGGGTGTGTGATGTCTCCATGGTTGTTTAATTTGTTTATGGATGGGGTTGTTAGGGAGGTAAATGCAAGAGTCCTGGAAAGAGGGGCAAGTATGAAGTCTGTTGGGGATGAGAGAGCTTGGGAAGTGAGTCAGTTGTTGTTCGCTGATGATACAGCGCTGGTGGCTGATTCATGTGAGAAACTGCAGAAGCTGGTGACTGAGTTTGGTAAAGTGTGTGGAAGAAGAAAGTTAAGAGTAAATGTGAATAAGAGCAAGGTTATTAGGTACAGTAGGGTTGAGGGTCAAGTCAATTGGGAGGTGAGTTTGAATGGAGAAAAACTGGAGGAAGTGAAGTGTTTTAGATATCTGGGAGTGGATCTGTCAGCGGATGGAACCATGGAAGCGGAAGTGGATCATAGGGTGGGGGAGGGGGCGAAAATTTTGGGAGCCTTGAAAAATGTGTGGAAGTCGAGAACATTATCTCGGAAAGCAAAAATGGGTATGTTTGAAGGAATAGTGGTTCCAACAATGTTGTATGGTTGCGAGGCGTGGGCTATGGATAGAGTTGTGCGCAGGAGGATGGATGTGCTGGAAATGAGATGTTTGAGGACAATGTGTGGTGTGAGGTGGTTTGATCGAGTAAGTAACGTAAGGGTAAGAGAGATGTGTGGAAATAAAAAGAGCGTGGTTGAGAGAGCAGAAGAGGGTGTTTTGAAATGGTTTGGGCACATGGAGAGAATGAGTGAGGAAAGATTGACCAAGAGGATATATGTGTCTGAGGTGGAGGGAACGAGGAGAAGAGGGAGACCAAATTGGAGGTGGAAAGATGGAGTGAAAAAGATTTTGTGTGATCGGGGCCTGAACATGCAGGAGGGTGAAAGGAGGGCAAGGAATAGAGTGAATTGGAGCGATGTGGTATACCGGGGTTGACGTGCTGTCAGTGGATTGAATCAAGGCATGTGAAGCGTCTGGGGTAAACCATGGAAAGCTGTGTAGGTATGTATATTTGCGTGTGTGGACGTATGTATATACATGTGTATGGGAGTGGGTTGGGCCATTTCTTTCGTCTGTTTCCTTGCGCTACCTCGCAAACGCGGGAGACAGCGACAAAGTATAAAAAAAAATATATATATATATATATATATATATATATATATATATATATATATATAAGAATACTTCCCACGTATTCCCTGCTTGTCGTAGAAGGCGACTAAAAGGGGAGGGAGCGGGGGGCTGGAAATCCTCCCCTCTCGTTTTTTTTTTTTTTAATTTTCCAAAAGAAGGAACAGAGAAGGGGGCCAGGTGGGGATGTTCCCTCAAGGGCCCAGTCCTCTGTTCTTAACGCTACCTTGCTAATGCGGGAAATGGCGAATAGTTTGAAAGAAAAGAAAAAGAATATATATACATATTATATTGATTGAGAGTGTGAAGGCAAGCACAAAGCATCATGCTGAGTAAAAATAGTGTGGTTTTGTATGATGTCTTGTGTGATATTCCTTTATATGTTTCAAAGTCTGTATTTATTGTACTGATAAAGTTGTTTATAAAAGACTGTGTATATCAATTCACTGGAGACTACTATGCTCAAAAATTTGGTATTGCAATGGGTAACCCTGTTTCACCTATACTAAGGAATCTTCATCTGGAATTTTTTGAAACAAAATTACTAAAAGATGTCTTACCTTCTAATGCAATTTGGTTTATGTATGTTCTTTGTGTTTGGCCAACAAATGAAAATTCTCAAATACTTCTCCCCTTACTTAACAATTTAGTACCTTCCATCAAATTTACTATAGAAAATGAAAATAATGGTATGTTACCATTTTCAGATTGCATGATCCATAGGCAAGGAAACAAGTTTAAGTTTAGCATATACAAAAACTTGCCAATGTATGCTCATATACCCATTATTACTCATCTTAACATGACAGAGTTAAACTATCATAATCTTATTCTATGTTCCATAGGGCATTACGTATTTTCAGTCCTGAGTTTATTGATGATGAGTTTGAGAAGATATCTTCTATTGGATCTAAGTAAAAGTATCCAAACATCCCATTGACACCAAGAATCTTTTACTTCTCCCTTTTAATAATAATTTCACTGTACTTCAAATGTTGCTTAAATCCTTTAATGTAGATGGTGCCTTTAGCAACAATAATACTATAAGAAATTTCTTAATCAGGAAATCACCAGAAAATTCTTTTGGATACATCTATAAAGTGCCATGTGGAAATTGTGAAAAATTTTATGTTGGTCAGACTGGTAAGGATCTTTTTGTTAGACTTAGGTAACATAAATATCGTAGAAGAACGGGACAAGAGTCAAATACCTTGTTTAATCACGTTAAAACTATGATCATTGTATTGACTGGAGCAATGCCATCTCATTTATTAACTCTAACTCCATTAAACAGAGAAATATCATCGAATCTTCTATTATCAAATGCACAAAGAATTATAATCTTAATATTAGTGATGATCTATACAAATTAGATAACTTTATAGTTGATAGAATTTGTAAAGTGATAAGCTTATGAACGATCGTTTTATGTTTTGGACAGTCACATTTTTACCAAATGGCGTTCTAGCTTCGTCTCTTCGATTTATATCAACTGACTTATATTTCTCTTTTGTGTCTTCCTGATGATGTGATTATTACACGATTATTACATCGAAGAGACGAAGCTAGAACGCCATTTGGTAAAGATGTGATTGTCCAAAACATACAAGGAGAGTTCATAAACTTGTCATTTTACAAATTTTATCAACAATATACTTATCTAATTTGTATAGACCATCACTAGTATTAAGATTTTAATTCTTTCAGTTCAATGAAAACAGACTCTGAAACAGGTAAATGAATATCATCCAAGATATCAAATGAATATTCTAAAAGGTCATCAACTGGAACTTTAGTGAAAAGGGAGGAAACATCAAAGCTAACTAATTTGAAATCAAAATTAACATTGATATTGCTTAGCTTGTTGACTAAATCTACATTGCTCATGATATGAAAATTTGATTCCTTACCCACTAAAGGGCTTCATAAAGAAACTACTCCTTTGACAATCCATATGTGATGGAGCCTACTAAACTCACTATAGGTCTTGCTGGAAAATTCTGTTTATGTGTTTTGATAAGTCCATACATATACGGCAATGAGTGGGACAAAGATGGCAAACTTTTGATTAGAGAACTATTAATTCTAAACTACAACTTAATTTCTTCATAAAAATGAGAATTAAATGCTTCTAAGGGATTTTTACTAAGTTTAGAATATGTTGTGTCATCATTTAGAAATCATTAATTTTAGATAGATAGTAACTTTTGTCTAAAATCACAGCAGTGTTAGCCTAATGTGCTTTGACGATATGTATATCCATGTCTTTTTTAAGGTGTTAATAGCTCTTATAATTCTTTTAGGGCAATTACTGGGAATCAAAAAGAGTGTGGCTGAGAGAGCAGAAGAGGGTGTTTTGAAATGGTTTGGTTACATGGAGAGAATGAGTGAGGAAAGATTTACCCAGGGGATATATATGTCGCAGGTGGAGGGAACGAGGAGAAGTGGGAGACCAAATTGGAGGTGGAAAGATGGAGTGAAAAAGATTTTGAGTTATCGGGGCCTGAACGTGCAGGAGAGTGAAAGGCGTGGAAAGAATAGAGTGAATTGGAACGACGGGGTATACCGGGGTCGACCTGCTGTCAATGGATTGAATCAGGGCATGTGAAGAGTCTGGGGTAAACCATGGAAAGTTCTGTGGGGCGTGGATGTGGAAAGGGAGCTGTGGTTTCGTTGCATTACACATGACAGCTAGAGACTGAGAGTGAACGAATGTCGCCTTTGTTGTCTCTTCCTAGCGTTACCTCGCACACATGAGGGGGAGAGGGAGATGTTATTCCATGTGTGGTGAGGTGTACGTGTCTGTGTGTGTATATATATGTGTACATTGAGATGTATGGGTATGTATATTTGCGTGTGTGGACGTGTATATATATACAAGTGTATGGGAGTGGGTTGGGCGATTTTTTCGTCTGTTTCCTTGCGCTACCTCGCAAACGCGGGAGACAGCCAAAAAGCAACAGAAATAAATAAATAAATATATGTATATATATATATATATATATATATATATATATATATATATATATATATATATATATATATATATATATATATATATATATTTTGCAGGGAAAAAATGCAATTGAGTGGGAAATGTATAAAAAAAAGAGACAGGAGGTCAAGAGAAAGGTGCAAAAGGTGAAAAAGAGTGCAAATGAGAGTTGGGGTGAGAGAGTATCATTAAATTTTAGGGAAAATAAAAAGATGTTCTGGAAGGAGGTAAATAAAGTGCGTAAGACAAGGAAGCAAGTGGGAACTTCAGTGAAGGGCGCGAATGGGGAGGTGATAACAAGTAGTGGTGATGTGAGAAGGAGATGGAGTGAGTATTTTGAAGGTTTGTTGAATGTGTTTGATGATAGAGTGGCAGATATAGGGTGTTTTGGTCGAGGTGGTGTGCAAAGTGAGAGGGTTAGGGAAAATGAATTGGTAAACTGAGAAGAGGTAGTAAAAGCTTTGCGGAAGAGGAAATATATATATATATATATATATATATATATATATATATATATATATATATATATATATATATATATATATATATATTTTTTTTTTTTTTTATACTTTGTCGCTGTCTCCCGCGTTTGCGAGGTAGCGCAAGGAAACAGACGAAAGAAATGGCCCAACCCCCCCCCATACACATGTACATACACACGTCCACACACGCAAATATACATACCTACACAGCTTTCCATGGTTTACCCCGGACGCTTCACATGCCTTGATTCAATCCACTGACAGCACGTCAACCCCTGTATACCACATCGCTCCAATTCACTCTATTCCTTGCCCTCCTTTCACCCTCCTGCATGTTCAGGCCCCGATCACACAAAATCCTTTTCACTCCATCTTTCCACCTCCAATTTGGTCTCCCTCTTCTCCTCGTTCCCTCCACCTCCGACACATATATCCTCTTGGTCAATCTTTCCTCACTCATTCTCTCCATGTGCCCAAACCATTTCAAAACACCCTCTTCTGCTCTCTCAACCACGCTCTTTTTATTTCCACACATCTCTCTTACCCTTACGTTACTTACTCGATCAAACCACCTCACACCACACATTGTCCTCAAACATCTCATTTCCAGCACATCCATCCTCCTGCGCACAACTCTATCCATAGCCCACGCCTCGCAACCATACAACATTGTTGGAACCACTATTCCTTCAAACATACCCATTTTTGCTTTCCGAGATAATGTTCTCGACTTCCACACATTTTTCAAGGCTCCCAAAATTTTCGCCCCCTCCCCCACCCTATGATCCACTTCCGCTTCCATGGTTCCATCCGCTGACAGATCCACTCCCAGATATCTAAAACACTTCACTTCCTCCAGTTTTTCTCCATTCAAACTCACCTCCCAATTGACTTGACCCTCAACCCTACTGTACCTAATAACCTTGCTCTTATTCACATTTACTCTTAACTTTCTTCTTCCACACACTTTACCAAACTCCGTCACCAGCTTCTGCAGTTTCTCACATGAATCCGCCACCAGCGCTGTATCATCAGCGAACAACAACTGACTCACTTCCCAAGCTCTCTCATCCCCAACAGACTTCATACTTGCCCCTCTTTCCAAGACTCTTGCATTTACCTCCCTAACAACCCCATCCATAAACAAATTAAACAACCATGGAGACATCACACACCCCTGCCGCAAACCTACATTCACTGAGAACCAATCACTTTCCTCTCTTCCTACACGTACACATGCCTTACATCCTCGATAAAAACTTTTCACTGCTTCTAACAACTTGCCTCCCACACCATATATTCTTAATACCTTCCACAGAGCATCTCTATCAACTCTATCATATGCCTTCTCCAGATCCATAAATGCTACATACAAATCCATTTGCTTTTCTAAGTATTTCTCACATACATTCTTCAAAGCAAACACCTGATCCACACATCCTCTACCACTTCTGAAACCACACTGCTCTTCCCCAATCTGATGCTCTGTACATGCCTTCACCCTCTCAATCAATACCCTCCCATATAATTTACCAGGAATACTCAACAAACTTATACCTCTGTAATTTGAGCACTCACTCTTATCCCCTTTGCCTTTGTACAATGGCACTATGCACGCATTCCGCCAATCCTCAGGCACCTCACCATGAGTCATACATACATTAAATAACCTTACCAACCAGTCAACAATACAGTCACCCCCTTTTTTAATAAATTCCACTGCAATACCATCCAAACCTGCTGCCTTGCCGGCTTTCATCTTCCGCAAAGCTTTCACTACCTCTTCTCTGTTTACCAAATCATTTTCCCTAACCCTCTCACTTTGCACACCACCTCGACCAAAACACCCTATATCTGCCACTCTATCATCAGACACATTCAACAAACCTTCAAAATACTCACTCCATCTCCTTCTCACATCACCACTACTTGTTATCACCTCCCCATTTGCGCCCTTCACTGAAGTTCCCATTTGCTCCCTTGTCTTACGCACCTTATTTACCTCCTTCCAGAACATCTTTTTATTCTCCCTAAAATTTAATGATACTCTCTCACCCCAACTCTCATTTGCCCTTTTTTTCACCTCTTGCACCTTTCTCTTGACCTCCTGTCTCTTTCTTTTATACATCTCCCACTCAATTGCATTTTTTCCCTGCAAAAATCGTCCAAATGCCTCTCTCTTCTCTTTCACTAATACTCTTACTTCTTCATCCCACCACTCACTACCCTTTCTAAACAACCCACCTCCCACTCTTCTCATGCCACAAGCATCTTTTGCGCAATCCATCACTGATTCCCTAAATACATCCCATTCCTCCCCCACTCCCCTTACTTCCATTGTTCTCACCTTTTTCCATTCTGTACTCAGTCTCTCCTGGAACTTCCTCACACAGGTCTCCTTCTCAAGCTCACTTACTCTCACCACCCTCTTCACCCCAACATTCACTCTTCTTTTCTGAAAACCCATACAAATCTTCACCTTAGCCTCCACAAGATAATGATCAGACATCCCTCCAGTTGCACCTCTCAGCACATTAACATCCAAAAGTCTCTCTTTCGCACGCCTGTCAATTAACACGTAATCCAATAACGCTCTCTGGCCATCTCTCCTACTTACATAAGTATACTTATTTATATCTCGCTTTTTAAACCAGGTATTCCCAATCATCAGTCCTTTTCAGCACATAAATCTACAAGCTCTTCACCATTTCCATTTACAACACTGAACACCCCATGTATACCGATTATTCCCTCAACTGCCACATTACTCACCTTTGCATTCAAATCACCCATCACTATAACCCGGTCTCGTGCATCAAAACCACTAACACACTCATTCAGCTGCTCCCAAAACACTTGCCTCTCTTGATCTTTCTTCTCATGCCCAGGTGCATATGCACCAATAATCACCCACCTCTCTCCATCAACTTTCAATTTTACCCATATTAATCGAGAATTTACTTTCTTACACTCTATCACATACTCCCACAACTCCTGTTTCAGGAGTATTGCTACTCCTTCCCTTGCTCTTGTCCTCTCACTAACCCCTGACTTTACTCCCCAGACATTCCCAAACCACTCTTCCCCTTTACCCTTGAGCTTCGTTTCACTCAGAGCCAAAACATCCAGGTTCCTTTCCTCAAACATACTACCTATCTCTCCTTTTTTCACATCTTGGTTACATCCACACACATTTAGGCACCCCACTCTGAGCCTTCGAGGAGGATAAGCACTCCACGCGTGACTCCTTCTTCTGTTTCCCATTTTAGAAAGTTAATACAAGGAGGGGAGGATTTCTGGCCCCCCGCTCCCGTCCCCTCTAGTCGCTTTCTACGACACGCGAGGAATACGTGGATTCTGAAGGCTTCGAGAAACTTTTTGGAAGATTCATTAATGAATCTGGCCCATCGGTAGAATGGGAGAAAATTGAAAAACTTCCAAAAGAAGCTGTGAAACCATACTCTGAGTTAACGTCACCTGATAAAGGAACCATAAAGGATATGCTTGACAAGTTGGTAGTAGTGAAACTTAATGGTGGTCTTGGTACTTCCATGGGTTGCCAGGGACCAAAGTCAATCATTCCTGTGCGCTCTGAGCTGACTTTCCTTGATCTTACTGTTCAACAGATAGAGTACGCTTGAGGTTTGGTTAATCTGGCCTCCGTCTGCGCCACACTGCACTGAACGAAGTGCCCGGAAGTCAGCACCGCAAGTAAAGCATCCTCCTCGAAGGCTCAGAGTGGGGTGCCTAAATGTGTGTGGATGTAACCAAGATGTGAAGACCCTTACTGGAAAAACAATCACTCTTGAAGTAGAACCTTCAGACACAATTGAAAATGTGAAGGAAAATAGTGAAATTGGAGAAAAAATGTAGCTTAGACATTGAAGCTTATTGATACAGTGGTTAAATTGATGATGAGAACTGCTATTGACGTTTGTGTAAATAAATTATACATTTCCTTTTTTCCATAGCCAGAGGTTGAACCATTATGTGACATTCATTTTTTTTTTTTTTATTCATTTCAAGCTAGAAGTTTCAGTTTTCTAAATCGTTTCTTACATTTTTCATATGTATATATATGTATGTGTGTGTGTGTGTATATGTGCGTGTGTGTGTGTGTGTGTGTCTGTATGTGTATATGTGTGTATATTATCCCTGGGGATAGGGGAGAAAGAATACTTCCCACGTATTCCCTGCGTGTCGTAGAAGGCGACTAAAAGGGAAAAGGGAATATATATATATATATATATATATATATATATATATATATATATATATATATATATATATATATATATATATATATATATATATATGTATATATATATATGTATATAATGTAAATGGAAATGGTGAAGAGCTTGTAGATTTATGTGCTGAAAAAGGACTGGTGATTGGGAATACCTGGGTTAAAAAGCAAGATATACATAAGTATACGTATGTAAGTAGGAGAGATGGCCAGAGAGCGTTATTGGATTACGTGTTAATTGACAGGCGCGCGAAAGAGAGACTTTTGGATGTTAATGTGCTGAGAGGTGCAACTGGAGGGATGTCTGATCATTATCTTGTGGAGGCTAAGGTGAAGATTTTTATGGGTTTTCAGAAAAGAAGAGTGAATGTTGGGTGAAGAGGGTGGTGAGAGCTAGTGAGCTTGGGAAGGAGGCTTGTGTGAGGAAGTACCAGGAGAGACTGAGTACAGAATGGAAAAAGGTGAGAACAATGGAAGTAAGGGGAGTGGGGAAGGAATGGGATGTATTTAGGGAATCAGTGATGGATTGCACAAAAGATGCTTGTGGCATGAGAAGAGTGGGAGGTGGGTTGATTAGAAAGGGTAGTGAGTGGTGGGATGAAGAAGTAAGATTATTAGAGAAAGAGAGGAGAGAGGCATTTGGACGATTTATGCAGGGAAAAAATGAAATTGAGTGGGAGATGTATAAAAGAAAGAGACAGGAGGTCAAGAGAAAGGTGCAAGAGGTGAAAAAGAGGGCAAATGAGAGTTGGGGTGAGAGAGTATCATTATATTTTAAGGAGAATAAAAGATGTTCAGGAAGGAGGTAAATAAAGTGCGTAAGACAAGGGAACAAATGGGAACTTCAGTGAAGGGCGCAAATGGTGAGGTGATAACAAGTGGTGGTGATGTGAGAAAGAGATGGAGTGAATATTTTGAATGTTTGTTGAATGTGTTTGATGATAGAGTGGCAGATATAGGGTGTTTTGGTCTAGGTAGTGTGCAAAGTGAGAGGGTTAGGGAAAATGATTCTGTAAACAGAGAAGAGGTAGTAAAAGCTTTGCGGAAGATGAAAGCCGGCAAGGCAGCAGGTTTGGATGGTATTGCTGTGGAATTTATTAAAAAAGGGGGTGACTGTATTATTGACTGGTTGGTAAGGTTATTTGATGTATGTATGACTCATGGTCAGGTGCCTAAGGATTGGTGGAATGCGTGCACAGTGCCATTGTACAAAGGCAAAGGGGATAAGAGTGAGTGCTCAAATTACAGAGGTATAAGTCTGTTGAGTATTCCTGGTAAATTATATGGGAGGGTATTGATTGAGAGGGTGAAGGCATGTACAGAGCATCAGATTGGGGAAGAGCAGTGTGGTTTCGGAAGTGGTCGAGGATGTGTGGATCAGGTGTTTGCTTTGAAGAATGTTTGTGAGAAATACTTAGAAAAGCAAATGGATTTGTATGTAGCATTTATGGATCTTGAGACGGCATATGATAGAGTTGATAGAGATGCTCTGTGGAAGGTATTAAGAATATATGGTGTGGGAGGCAAGTTGTTAGAAGCAGTGACAAGTTTTAATCGAGGATGTAAGGCATGAGTACGTGTAGGAAGAGAGGAAAGTGATTGGTTCTCAGTGAATGTAGGTTTCTGGCAGGGAATGTGTGATGTCTCCATGGTTGTTTCATTTGTTTATGGATGGGGTTGTTAGGGAGGTAAATGCAAGAGTTTTGGAAAGAGGGGCAAGTATGAAGTCTGTTGGGGATGAGAGAGCTTCGGAAGTGAGTCAGTTGTTGTTCGCTGATGATACAGCGCTGGTGGCTGATTCATGTGAGAAGCTGCAGAAGCTGGTGACTGAGTTTGGTAAAGTGTGTGAAAGAAGAAAGTTAAGAGTAAATGTGAATAAGAGCAAGGTAATTAGGTACAGTAGGGTTGAGGGTCAAGTCAATTGGGAGGTAAGTTTGAATGGAGAATAACTGGAGGAAGTAAAGTGTTTTAGATATCTGGGAGTGGATCTGGCAGTGGATGGAACAATGGAAGCGGAAGTAGATCATAGGGTGGGGAGGGGGCGAAAATCCTGGGAGCGTTGAAGAATGTGTGAAAGTCGAGAACATTATCTCGGAAAGCAAAAATGGGTATGTTTGAAGGAATAGTGGTTCCAACAATGTTGTATGGTTGCGAGGCGTGGGCTATGGATAGAGTTGTTCGCAGGAGGATGGATGTGCTGGAAATGAGATGTTTGAGGACAATGTGTGGTGTGACGAGGTTTGATCGAG
Source organism: Panulirus ornatus (assembly GCF_036320965.1). Lineage (NCBI taxonomy): Eukaryota > Metazoa > Arthropoda > Malacostraca > Decapoda > Palinuridae > Panulirus > Panulirus ornatus. The sequence goes on along the minus strand of NC_092238.1, from coordinate 54,746,098 downwards.
TAAGTAACGTAAGGGTAAGAGAGATGTGTGGAAATAAAAAGAGCGTGGTTGAGAGAGCAGAAGAGGGTGTTTTGAAATGGTTTGGGCACATGGAGAGAATGAGTGAGGAAAGATTGACCAAGAGGATATATGTGTCGGAGGTGGAGGGAACGAGGAGAAGTGGGAGACCAAATTGGAGGTGGAAAGATGGAGTGAAAAAGATTTTGTGTGATCGGGGCCTGAACATGCACGAGGGTGAAAGGAGGGCAAGGAATAGAGTGAATTGGATCGATGTGGTATACCGGGTGTTGACCTGCTGTCAGTGGATTTGTAAGACTCACGCATACTACCATTAATTTTTCATTAACTATTTGTTATTATCATTTTACTGTAAGTTACATAGCGTTAGATGCATGTTCCCACGGGCCCACTGTTCCCACGGGCTACTGTTACTCAGGATGTTTGAACACGTAAGATCTGATCTGTTATTTGAACACGTTGTTGAATGGGTGTTGACGGACTCCCATATAACTCCTGTCAGTGTGACATGAGGGCACACTGGCCAGCATCGTCACACTGTTCACTAGAGTGTGTCGTAGTGTGTCATAAGACTATAGCCCAGAGTACTACAGATGTACGTACATATTCTTTTGTAATAAATCTACAAAGGCCGCCTGATCTTCATTGACTACCATCCACGAAGAAGACCTGTATTCATTCCTGACAACTCAACCTTACAAATGGTGGCAGCGAAGTAAGAACCTACGTGACCGCGGACGACCGTCACATCTACTTCATATTTCTACGCCTGGTGGTCCCAGCAGTCATACAAGCCTACCTGACAGTCTTGGCGCTCGCTCTACTGAACGTTAAGGGCGGAATCCACGGCCGACTACGTTCTCCATCACCCGTATCTCCAGGCAGTGAAGATACGTCTATATTGCATTGCTGACACTGTGTCACTTGCAAGGGAACACAGCGCCTCCACCGTGGAGTGTTGTCATCACATCCACGCGTCTCCAGTAAGGTCAGCGATCCTGCCAACACCAACGTGGAGGTCATCCTGTCGACCACTCCAGAGACGCACCATCAGCAGCCGTGGCAACATCCCAGACGTCAGCATCGCGTGGTCCAGCCCTTGTTGCTCACTCAACTTTCCTGCTAGCGAGCCGCTCCTCTGCACACGTCTACACCTCGCTACACCACACCCGAGACGTCTAAGTGAGCGAATCTCCCATTCAGATAAGAACTGTGTCTAAATGGTTCACTCTGTGAGGTATGCTCCTTTTGTGTGTTACTAGTCCCTAGTCTATCAATATAGACATATGTATATATATATATATATATATATATATATATATATATATATATATATATATATATATATATATATATATATATATATATATATATATATATATATATATATATATATATATATATATATATATATATATATATATATATATATATATATATATATATATATACTTTTGGGTAATATGACTATTCGTCCTTGTAGCTTAACAAATTAATCTAAGGGTTTTTCTTGCATATATTCTTATGTTTTCATACATTGATACTGTTGATTTTAGTGATGATTACTTTCGCATGCAGAATCTTGTATTGATATGTTGTTATCCCATACTTTTTATTGCCTTTATTTCGGTGCAGTATTTTGAAATAATATTCAGGTTAGGTATTTTAGATTAGGACAATAGTGTTCATTGTATTCTGATTTTTAGAGAGGTTTATTAGTTAATCACTTTAAGTCTGATTGTATTACATGTCCGAAGATATTCCATGCGGTAATCGTAAAGGTTCATATATACTTAGGAAATTACCAAGGATCCCTTACTATAAACGGAACCAACCTTCTAGAATGGCGACGTCGCACAAAGTTGTTTTGACAGATTCTGGTGACACAGATGACCCACAGAAACCTTCCCATACGCTACCACACCCACACCCACCTCCCCCTCCACCTCACGAAAACTCAGGACAATCAGATACTTCACAAAAAACAGTTTTCACACTAAAACAAGCTAGGGAACCACACGAGATATTTGATGGTAAACTATCAAATTTTGATCGGTGGATCAGGAACGTAGAGGACAGTGTTGAACATAATGGTGAGTCAGGAGACAAAGCGCTTACAGCAGCTGCTAAAAATCTCATTGATTTCAACAAGCCTAACAATTACGCTAGGGTTGTTTATGACTCAGAGGATGTTCAAAACTGTACATCTTGGCAGGAATTTAAAACGTTGTTTAAATTCGGTTGTGAGGAATCATTCTCAGACAATCTACTAACCGTCCTTTTACGTGCTCTTAACACTACATACACGGATGATACGTCAATCCCTGATCACTGGAGTACCTTACATGGAAGAATGACGTTATTTAGGCAGGCTTACGAATCCTCACCCTGGATGTCGGCCATGATGAAGCCTGAAACTCATGTGCAAACACTCGTGCGTTTATTACACATACTCTTCATTCTCAAGGACCTGCCTCCAAACGTAGCTCGGCGGTTACTTGATGAAGACATCGACCCATCATGGTCAGTAACGAAAGTATTGAGTTACACTAAAAAGAAAGGTGGATATCACAACACCAAGACACTGGGGAGGGTGTCGGCTTCCCAATGTATGAGGAAACATTCTAGTGATCAACACAATCATTCCTCTCACGGCCACTTAAAGCGATGCAGTGATGACAAACACTCACATAAGGTGACGTGTTTCCGGTGTCACCAAACAGGACATAAAGCGAATGTGTGTACTTACACATCGGACTCTTTCTCACGCCTCGACCAGAACAACAAACGCAGTCAACGACCCATGGCATCACAACCTCGGTCGTCACAATGCTGCAGACCGTGTCATAATTTCCTGCAGTCAGACACCAAGCTGACCTTCACCCGCTCGCACCCCACAACACCAGGCAGGTGTTCATATCATAAGAACGCTAGACACACTTCAGCGGAATGCCGAGCATTAGCTAGACAGACGTCATCTAACACAGGTTCATCATGTCATCATCAACAATGACAATCTCTCGCTCATGACAAGACTCCGTCACATAAGGAACTCTTAAGACATTTTCGTTCTTCGCCATTTTCTCACATTACAAGTTTCGATTTAGTGGGTTCTTTCCAGAATAAGCCAGTCACAATCTTTCTAGACAGTGGCGCGGAAGCAGATGTCGTCCATTATGATTTCGTTCAACCATTAATGCGCACTCAACTTGTTAGATACTCGGACTTTTACCCACCCCTTCAAAGTATCTCAAATGAAAATCTGGACGTAAGGGGCACTATTAAAATGAACGTTCGCATTGGCGACTCGGTCATTACCATAACCCCTTACATTGTTCGTCGTGTAACTTTTCCTGCTAACTTGTTACTAGGACGCCATTCTATGGCACAACATAAGATCTGTCCTATTTATCATGAAAATGTTGTTTGTGTTGATAATACGTTCCTGCCGTTGTCAGAGAAGAGTTCTCACTCAGTCAGGGTCATTAATACATCTGCTCCCACGTCCTGCTTCACGAAGACTAATACCCACCCCTTTTATTTTTCTACTCATTGCCCTGGTAAACTTCAAACAAATATGACTCTGCATAGTAACACATTAACGAAGGTTCCTCTCTCACTTTCTCGAAAGTGGATGACTGATCATAGACTGAGACATAGTCAGGGTGATCTCGCACTAAGAGTAGTTGCTGAACCTTCATCACTAACTGTCAAAGGGATATCGATGGATGCCTCTATTCATGAGACCGCAGATGGAGAGGTTACCGTATACATTGCCAATACGGGACCCACTCCTGTCCGTCTCTGTAGAGGGACCAAGCTTGTGGAATTCTCCGTTTTGAAGTCCGGAATTCAAGACGAGGAGTTACATGAGTTTAACATCCGTCTAGTCTCACATTCCATTAACCCACCACCGCCTACTCCTCCTACCCCTGACTCAGCAGTGCACGGCTTGAGTCAGCTCCCCACCATCACCCCTGACATGATACCCAAGGTAGGATTAACCAAGCATGTTGACCAGTTAACAGACTTACTTAACCAGTATAGGTCTACTATTGCCTTATCGAGAGAACCACTCGGTAGAACTCATTTGGATGTTCACGCTATTAACTTAGAGAAAAACACACGTCCCATTTACGTCACAGCCTATCGCTTGCCACACGCACACAGAGACATAGCAAGCAAACTGGTTCAGGACATGTTGAAAGATAAGGTCATAGAAGAATCACGGTCACCATGGAATTCACCACTTCTGATCGTTCCGAAAAAGGACGGAACTTTTAGACCAGTCATAGATTTTAGAAAACTCAACAAGGTCACTTTGAAAGATCGTTTCCCATTACCAGTGGTATCAGAGCTTCTTCATAGCCTCGGTAACAATAAGGTATTTTCAACTTTGGATTTACTAAGCGGATTTTGGCAGATTCCCTTGTCAGAGGAAAGCCGCCCCCTGACTGCGTTCAGTACGCCAGATGGTCATTGGCAGGTTCATATGCATGCCCTTCGGTCTTCATTCCTCACCAATCACCTTCTCAAGGTTAATGACTAACATTTTTCGTCACATGTTGGGCAAAGAAGTATTGGTTTATCTTGATGATACAGTTGTCATGTCTCCAGATATTGCTTCTCATTTCAAAAGTCTTGAGAGAGTATTTTTGCGACTGAAGGATGCAAACCTAAAAGTCAAGTTATCCAAATGTTCCTTTCTACAGACACGAATTAATTACTTAGGTCACACCGTTGACGAAAACGGTATTCAACCTAATGCAGATAAAGTACGAACAATTGTGGAATGGCCAGTCCCTTCCACAACAGACAACGGTCAAATCCTTCCTTGGTTTAGCAGGATATTCTCGAAGATTTATCGCTAATTTCGCGAAGATCGCAAACCCACTCACTTCACTTCTGAAACAGGGAGTTACATTCCAGTGGTCTACAGCGCAAGACAATGCGTTTAACTTACTCAAGCGACACTTGATAGAAGAACCTATCCTTCGATTTCCCAACTTTGAGAAACCCTTCATTTTGCACACAGATGCTTGTAAACAGGGTCTTGGAGCTGTACTTATGCAGGAGTCAAATAAGGGTAGACTTTTTCCCATAGCTTATGCGAGCCGTACATGTTCGACGACGGAATCGAAATACTCAATAACAGAATTGGAAGGCCTTGCAGTTGTTTGGGCACTCAAACATTTTAAGGAGTACATATATGGTTACCCTATTACAGTTTATACAGATCACAGAGCTCTGTTGGGTATTTTTCAAAGACAAGATCCTACAGGAAAGTTTCAGAGGTGGTTTTTAACTATACAAGCATTTGACCCAGATTTTCGCTTTGTTTCGGGTTCATCCAATGTAGTTGCAGACGCACTCTCCCGCAGAGTGGGTACAGTCACCGTAGGTAATAGCCCCGTAGATTTTGATGTAGAAAGGTTGACACGACATCAACGAGATGACCCAGTCTGGGGTCCTGTCATAGAATACCTAGAGGGTATAAGATCTTCATTGGATGCTAAAACAGTTGTTCCAGTCAGAGAGTTGTATTTAGCGCAGGGAGTCTTGTGCAGGGACGCGAAATTAGGAGTACCCGCCCGTGTTGTTAAGCAAACAATAATTCCAACAACATTAGTACAGGATTTCTTGAAGTTAGCACATGATTCACCGCAGGCCGCACACCCAGGCGCAGATAAATGCTATAAGCAAACTCGTTTGAGGTATTTCTGGCCAAGAATGCAGAAAAGCATTAAGGATTATATTTTGAGGTGCCAAACATGTAACACATACAAGGGAAGTCCCACTACCCCGCAGACTGTGTTGAAATATCCTTTACCTACATACCCATGGGAAAGAGTTCATACGGACATATTAGGAGGTTTCCCTAGGTCCATGGCAGGCTACAGATACATTTTAGTAATTACTGATGCCTTCACGAGATATTGTGAATTAGTCCCAGTTCAGAATAAAGACGCAGCCACGGTCGCTAAGGCGTTCAAAAAATATATCTTAAACAGACATAATGCTCCTAAGATTTTGGTTACAGATAATGGTGGCGAATTTAATAACTCATTATTAGAAGAACTCTGTAAATTGTATAACATAAATAAATGTAATACAATGGCACGTCATCCAGCCTCGAATGGCGTGGCAGAAAGGTTGAACCGTAAGATCCTCCAGTGTCTTCGCACCAACATTAATTTTGATCATGATGAATGGGATGAATACCTGTCTGATGTCCAATGTTCATTAAACTCAGCTTATCATAAGTCAATTGGAGACACTCCCTTCCACGCCTTACACGGTTTTGATAAAGTGTTGCCGTATGACATAACAGCGCCCCTTCCTTCATGTCCAGCGGTCCAGAAATCAGTTGTAGCGGAAAAATATCGCACGACTCAATTGATTCATCAAAGAATCAAGGAAAATCTAGGTGAAGCCACTGCAACCTTCACAAACCAGGCTAATAAATCCGTGAAACCATCAAAGGTGGCTCCCGGACTCTTGGTAATAGTGCAGGAATTTAACTCTAGAAGTGAGGTTCCTAAACTTGACCCAAAATTTTCTGGCCCATATAGAGTCTTAGCTCATTTAAAGGGACATAAGTTCAGGGTTCGACATCTAAATACAGCTGACATTCGTGAAGAACATGAGGATCACTTGAAAGTTTTACAGTATTCTGAACATGATCATTCCGGTACCACAACGGAAAGTACTCCTCAAACCCCAAACAGTGTCACCCAAACAACTTCTACAACTGTTCAGACTGTCCCCACACCAGAACCGAATACCCCAACATCACCACCACACACACATCAGTATTCATTAAGACCTCGCCTTTAGGAAGTTGCTAAGTTTATCATTTTCCAGGTTCTTCCTTCTCATGTCCTTATGGTGTCTTCCTGTATATGACACCATGGCAGTACCAGGTGCCCTTCTCACGACTCCCCGCGGGGTCCGCCTCGTGAGGGACACAGTCTCGGTTAAGTTGGGCCTGGAGGGTCTACCCTACACTTACGATAATCTAGTGAAACTAATGGAGGCCGTACCTCGCTTACGGTCTACCTTACTCAAGTTTTACAACAGTGCGTCCATCAGAAACTCTAGTGTTGCTCCTCCTCCAACTTTGTTAAACCAGTGGACCTGGAAATTGAATAGTACCTGTGTGATTCTGTATGACATAATACAAGACATTGAATCTCCAGTAAATACTAACACCAGGATGAACACGGAAAAGCAGAGGAGAAGCAAGAGAGGTCTGCTTAATTTTGTAGTGTCCCTCCAATCATACTTGTTTGGTACTGCTACTCAGGAAGAACTTAATTCAGTTAGGAATCAGATTGCATCTTTACAATTTCAACAACTTCTTAACAACAGGTTTATTAAAGCTGAAGCTAAGGTCTTAAAACAACATTCTAGATATTTGAATGACATGATGTTAACTGTTAATAACCTGACACAACAAGTAGCACTACTGTCAAAGTCTGTTAATACTATATATGCTATAGTGACTATTTCCACATATGTTGATAGTTTATATACCCAAATCACTTATTATGCACATTATTTCACTAACTTATTGGAAGATGTTAATAATCTGGTAAACCAAGTTGTCACACCATCGTTTTTTCCCTTCTCGGAACTCACACGTATCATTAAACAAGCAATGACGAAATTCGGTTATTACTCCTTACTAACGGTTGACGTGATCCTCGAAGCGGTCATTATTCACATACCATTCACTGACTCCAATATTTACAGCCTTGTGAACGTAATACCATTCCCTTTTAATTATACAAAAGAGTTGCAAAAGACTATCATCCTTGCTGATAATATGAACTTTCTCTTATATAATATTAATTCCTCGTTGATTGCACATCCCTCCTTGCATGATTTAGCATTGTGCCATAAACCATTGCTTGACATCTTGATTTGCCCCCCCAATACCTTGGTTTTTCATGATTTACAAACAAACTCATGTGAGTACCAACTACTTTTAGGGCATCAACAAAATGTTCTTCATTCCTGTTCCTTTAAGAAAATTACTGTTACTGAACCTTGGATTGAAAGTATGGACAAATATCACGTACTGTTTTTTCCAGAACAACAAAATGTTCTTATTCACTGCCCACCCAATCATCCCAAATCTTATTTGTTTCTGGGACACATTCAGTTGGGACAGCAATGTACTGTTATCAGTTCAAGTTTCAAATTGTTGGGAACTCATGATCATTTTTTGGGCCAGATTGATAGAGCTATCCCAAGTATAGAAAGAATCCCCATAACATCAACTTATCCATCATTAATGAAGTTAATATCCAATAGATGGATCAAGAAGATTTAGATTCTGCAATAGATGTTTTGGCTTTTGTACCTTTTAAGTACACTTCTCATGTTTCTGGATATTCAATTATATCGTTGTCTATTGCACTCATATTATTATTCATAGTATTCCTCTTATATTGTCATCTACGACATAGGGTGTCTAATATAGAATTCCCTACAGCCACATTGGATGTTCAGAAGGTAGTCGCAGCAGCACTTCCTTATTTGAGGAGGAATCTAACTCCAGAATAGTATGTATTAATTGAGTTGCTTGAATTTTTTTTTGCATACTGATTTTGTTTATAAAATATATATATATATATATATATATATATATATATATATATATATATATATATATATATATATATATATATATATATATATATATATATATATATATATATATATATATATATATATATATATATATATATATATATATATATATATATATATATCTTTTTAATCCTCTAACAATTGTAGAGTGTGTTAACTATCTTATCAAGATTACTAGTTGATATAGGAGTAACTCTTGTTAATAACTATAATTTGCTTATTTCTGTACTCAGTATTATTTCATAAATAACCATAACTTATCATGACTCGCAGGAGCTTGAGCCAGGTTGTGGCCGAGCAAAATGTAAGACTCACGGATACTACCATTAATTTTTCATTAACTATTTGTTATTATCATTTTACTGTAAGTTACATAGAGTTAGATGCATGTTCCCACGGGCCCACTGTTCCCACGGGCTACTGTTACTCAGGATGTTTGAACACGTAAGATCTGATCTGTTATTTGAACACGTTGTTGAATGGGTGTTGACGGACTCCCATATAACTCCTGTCAGTGTGACCTGAGGGCACACACTGGCCAGCATCGTCACACTGTTCACTAGAGTGTGTCGTAGTGTGTCATAAGACTATAGCCCAGAGTACTACAGATGTACGTACATATTCTTTTGTAATAAATCTACAGAGGCCGCCTGATCTTCATTGACTACCATCCACGAAGAAGACCTGTATTCATTCCTGACAACTCAACCTTACAGATTGAATCAGAGCATGTGAAGCGTCTGGGGTAAACCATGGAAAGCTGTGTAGGTATGTATATTTGCGTGTGTGGACGTATGTATATACATGTGTATGGGGTGGGTTGGGTTTGCGCTACCTCGCAAACGCGGGAGACAGCGACAAAGCAAAAAAAAAAAAAATATATATATATATATATATATATATATATATATATATATATATATATATATATATATATATATATATATATATATATATATATATATATATATATATATATATATATATGTATATATATATATATATATATATATATATATATATATATATATATATATATATATATATATATATATATATATATATATATATATATATAAATAAAAAAAATATATATATATATATATATATATATATATACATATATTTTTTTTTCTTTTTTTATTATTATTTTGCTTTGTCGCTGTCTCCCGCATCAGCGAGGTAGCGCAAGGAAACAGACGAAAGAATGGCCCAACCCGCCCACATACACATGTATATACATACACGTCCACACACGCAGATATACATACCTATACATCTCAATGTACACATATATATACACACACAGACATATACATATATACACATGTACATAATACATACTGTCTGCCTTTATCTATTCCCATCGCCGCCTCGCCATATTTGGAATAACACCCCCCCCCCCTCCATGTGTGCGAGGTAGCACTAGGAAAAGACAACAAAGGCCCCATTCGTTCACAATCAGTCTCCAGCTGTTATGTAATAATGCACCGAAACCACACCTCCCTTTCCACATCCAGGCCCCACACAACTTTCCATGGTTTACCCCAGACGCTTCACATGCCCTGGTTTAATCCATTGACAGCACGTCCACCCCCGGTATACCACATCGCTCCAATTCACTCTGTACCTTGCACGCCTTTCACCCTTCTGCATGTTCAGGCCCCGATCACTCAAAATCTTTTTCACTCCATCCTTCCACTTGGTCTCCCACTTCTCCTCGTTCTCTCCACCTCTGACACATACATCCTCTTGGTCAATCTTTCCTCACTCATTCTCTCCATGTGCCCAAACCATTTCAAAACACCCTCTTCTGCTCTCTCAACCACACTCTTTTTATTTTCACACATCTCTCTTACCCTTACATTACTTACTCAATCAAACCACCTCACACCACATATTGTCCTCAAACATCTCATTTCCAGCACATCCACCCTCCTGCGCACAACTCTATCCATAGCCCACGCCTCGCAAACATACAACATTGTTGGAACCACTATTCCTTCAAAAATACCCATTCTAGACTTCCAAACATTCTTTAAGGCTCCCAGAATTCTCGCCCCCTCCTCCACCCTATGATTCACTTCCGCTTCCATGGTTCCATCCGCTGCCAGATCCACTCCCAGATATCTAAAACACTTTACATCCTCCAGTTTTTCTCCATTCAAACTTACCTCCCAATTGACTTGACCCTCAACTCTACTGTACCTAATAACCTAATAACATTTACTCTTAACTTTCTTCATTCACACAATTTATCAAACTCAGTCACCAGCTTCTGTAGTTTCTCACATGAATCAGCCACCAGCGCTGTATCATCAGCGAACAACTGACTCACCTCCCAATGTCTCTCATCCACAACAGACTCCATACTTGCCCCTCTTTCCAAAACTCTTGCATTCACCTCCCCAACAACCCCATCCATAAACAAATTAAACAACCATGGAGACATCACACACCCCTGCCGCAAACCCACATTCACTGAGAACCAATTATTTTCCTCTCTTCCTACACGTACACATGCCTTACATCCTCGATAAAAACTTTTGACTGCTTCTAACAACTTGCCTCCCACACCATACATTCTTAATACCTTCCACAGAGCATCTCTATCAACTCTATCATATGCCTTCTCCAGTAGCAGGTTTGGATGGTATTGCAGTGGAATTTATAAAAAAAAAGGGGTGACTGTATTGTTGACTGGTTGGTAAGGTTATTTAATGTATGTATGATTCATGGTGAGGTGCCTGAGAATTGGCGAAATGCTTGCATAGTGCCATTGTACAAAGGCAAAGGGGATAAGAGTGAGTGCTCAAATTACAGAGGTATAAGTTTGTTGAATATTCCTGGTAAATCATATGGAAGGGTATTGATTGAGAGGGTGAAGGCATGTACAGAGCATCAGATTGGGGAAGAGTAGTGTGGTTTCAGAAGTGGTAGAGGATGTGTGGAATAGGTGTTTGCTTTGAAGAGTGTATGTGAGAAATACTTAGAAAAGCAAATGGATTTGTATGTAGCAATAATGGATATAATAGCATATATTTTAGGTTTTTTGTATGTGCTAAACTTAGATTGTTAGGTAAGGGGAGAAATGTTTGTAAATTTTCATTTGTTGGACGAACACACAGAACATCTACATACCTAAACCAAATTGCTTTAGAATGTAAGATATCCTTTAGTAATTTAGTTTAAAAAAATTCCATATAAAGATTACTTAGCACAGGTGAAAGAGGGTTTCCTATTGCCATACCAAATCTTTTACCATAATATTCTCCATTGAATTGAGATACGCAGTCTTTTATACACAATCTTATCAGTTCAATGAAAACATACTTTGAAACAGGTAAATGAATATTATCCAAAACATCAAATAAATGTTCTAAAAGGTCATCAACTAGAACTTTTGTTAAAAGTAAGGAAACATCAAAGCTAACAAGTTTGAAATCAAAATTAACATTTTTAGTTATTTAACTAAATCTACATTTTTGGTGATATTAGAAATTCATATCTTACCCACTAAAGGGCTTAATAAAGAAACTAACCAATTTGACATTTATATGTGATGAGCCTACTGAACTCACTATAGGTCTTGCTGGAAAATTCTGTTCACATGTTTTGATAAGTTCATACATATATGGCAATGAAGGGGACAAAGATGTCAAACTTTTGATAAGAGAACCATTACCTTTCAACAACAGCTTCAGTTTTTTTCATTGAAATTGGAATTAACTGCTTCTAGGGGATTTTTTCTGAGTTTGAAATATGTTTTGTCATAATTTAAAAGCTCATTCATTTTAGATAAATCATTATTTTTGTCCATAACCACAACAGTGTTAGCCTTCTCTGCTGTAGTAATATGTATACTATTGTCTTTTTTAAGTTGTTAATAGTTCTTATAAATCTTTTATGGCACTTAGGCTCCACTGTTTTTGACAAACTGGCTTAAACTAAATTCTTACATATATTAATTTCATCATTTGATAATTTACTGTACTTCTCTAAATTGCAAAAAGATCCCTTCATAAGTCACAAAATCAAAGGACAATATAGAACCTTAGTCATTCTCAGCCACACCATAGTTGACCTCACTCCCTCCCTCCATGCGTCTCTCTCACGTGTAGAGGCCTGGGTGTATCCCTTTTCACCAGATGACCGCCAAGTTTAACCCTCTGCCCACATGACGCTACAACACACGAACTTCAAAGGAACGTAGTTCCAGTTCAAGATTTTACGCACCTACGTAATCGACCTCTTCTATAAAACCACAAGACGTCAAACATTCTGTACCTATCCTTTTTCGTTCCTTTGTGTTCAATCATTTCTTGGTCATTTGACTGAAGATAGGCAGCGTTTGTGTGCCCAAAACTTCTCACATATTATCATGGAATATCGAGTTGATGGTGAAGCATAACGTATGAAGGGAAACACGGAAAGAGCATCAAAAGACTAAGTAATGTTCAGTATAAGTTGTTCTTCAACAAGTAATGTGTTAAAGGAAATGTTCTACCGGTTTACACGAAAATATGTGTCTTTCTGTAGATAGATAAACGAATAAATAAAGAAAGGTTTACCAAATTCATGTGTGTGTGTGTGTGTGTGTGTGTGTGTGTGTGTGTGTGTGTGTGTGTGTGTGTGTGTGTGTGTGTGTGTGTGTGTGTGTGTGTGTGTGTGTGTGTGTGTACAATAAATCGTTAATCATCCCATTCATATATTACTGTGGCATCCATTCATTGTGCTACCAGCGATATACCAATGTCCATTTGACCATATACAGTTTCGAGCCTGTCAGTGTTATCTCGTAGATTGACTGTTTGATGACTCGAATATAGGTGTGCTTTAAAGCAATAAAAAACTACAAACAATTGTTGTTTACCATTTCACGTAAATTGATTAGCGGTTGGGAGCTACTAGAGAGAGAGAGAGAGAGAGAGAGAGAGAGAGAGAGAGAGAGAGAGAGAGAGAGAGAGAGAGAGAGAGAGAGAGAGAGAAAGAATAACGTCATTTGGTAAAAAGCATCGCTTAACCATGATCACTTTCATATCACACTAATTCCAAACTGGTGGATATTGCTGCAACAATGGCGGTTAAGTGCTTATTTACACTGCACTTCTTTCACAACGGCGATACTGTGTATGTTCACATCACACTAACTTTACAACTGAAGTGAAGTGCTTATGTATTCGAGCTTATAGGTGGACTTAATGCTCTGAAACCTTCGTTACTTTAACGCAACGTATTGCTAATGATCTGAAGGACTAAAGAAAACACCCAACATAGATGTTCATCCTCCCTTCGTGGCTGGTTGATAAATGGATACCAGGCTTAAACTGGCGTGTGTGTGTGTGTGTGTGTGTGTGTGTCTGTGTGTGTGTGTGTGTGTGTGTGTGTGTGTGTGTGTGCATGTGTGTGTGTGTGTGTGTGCATGTGTGTGTGTGTGTGTGTGTGTGTGTGTGTGTGTGTGTGTGTGTGTGTGTGTGTGCATGTGTGTGTGTGTGTGTGTGCATGTGTGTGTGTGTGTGTGCATGTGTGTGTGTGTGTGTGTGTGTGTGTGTGTGTGTGTGTGTGTGTGTGTGTGCATGTGTGTGTGTGTGTGTGTGCATGTGTGTGTGTGTGTGTGCATGTGTGTGTGTGTGTGTGTGCATGTGTGTGTGTGTGTGTGTGAATGTGTACATAAAAAGAAGTAAACACATCTTTACATATATACAAGGTTGAGAGACGGAACAGCAGGAATGTATAGCTCTCTCCATAACACACCATTAGTAATCACAAAGAGTAATCATGCACAGTTAATAGCTAGACTCATCGACTAATGCAACATAGAGTCAGTAAGTGACTTGTCTTCAGCGGATAACTTGTCTTAACTTCATCATATATTCCTTAAGTCTCATATCTCATCCTACTGGAAAACTACTGTTTGGTAACAACACCACGGATCGACAATGTCTGACTTCATCAAAGAGTATTAGTAGATTTGAAATTTAAATGAGACAAGAATAAAACACACATCCCTTTGGCATTCAGTCGATACTCATTAACAACCAGAAATAGAGTGAATAATTAGCTGCATTTCATTACCTTCTAATGAAGAGCAGACTGAACAGACCCACCGGGAAAAGCTACAATGGCTGGAGTATTGTTTAAAAGTTTTGTTATAATCATTTCCCTCGGTGTTGTAAACTACCAGCATATTAGCTTCCTATTTCGAACCAGGAGCATTGGAGGTCAAGGTAATGATAGACTATATACCTCAGTAACGAAAAGTAAGAAATAGCAAAGAAAAATATGTTAGACTTCTTTTACCTTTACATGGATTCTACTGATAACTAAGGGTTGATAACTTTTTCTCTTTATACTCCGAGCGACATAGTAGGGTAACACAGATAAATCTTAGGGTTAGGAAGAATTTATGTCTAAGAATAAAAGAATGTCACAAATTACAACTCTAGATTCTATGTTTCTGATCTTTTCCACTGTTACAAGTAGACTCGAAAGACCCTAATTGTATACTATCATTTGCTCTCCTTTGCAGTACAGTTACATTCTTTTTTGAAGTTTGTGTCTTCAACTTTAATCATGCTAACAAAAGTTTCAAATATCATAATTAAAAGTATGCTGAGCAATTTCCTTTGACGAAATAATGGATATTTCCTTCATCGAACAAGGTTTTAAAAGATAAGAAAAGGAAGGTTCTCATATACGTATCTTCTTTCCCATACTTTTCTGTTCAGCTTCTTGAGTAACCTGCAGTAACATAATGGTAAAAGTAAAGGAAGGGAAGTGCGTGTGTTAGGCAGAGGAGGTGCGTCTGAGTGTTTGAGGTAGAGTGAATGTTGTAATGTTTGACACTGTACGGCAGTGCAGCATAGCAATGTCTAATGGTAGTGTTGCAGCGTACGGTGATAACCTGGCACTGTATTGTCACAGTTTGGCACTGTACGTTGGTAGCGTGGCACTATACGGTCTGGCAGTGTGCAAATGTGTGATATGGCACTGTACGGTGTTAGTGGTGCAATGTGCGGAGGCAGTGTGGCAATTTACGGTGAAAATATGTCACTATGTGGTGGCGTGAAAATCTGGCACTGTGCGAAAGTAGTGTGATACAGTACAATGGTGGATATGGTACTATTCTCTGGTGTAGCATGACACTACACTATTGCATGTGACACTCTACAGTGGTGTAGCTTGGCATTGGACTGTGGTGAGATATTTACCCGTATTGCGGTAGTTTGGCACCCTGTGGTATAGTGTGGCACTGTACGATGGTATAGTAAGACATCTTACAGCGGGAAAGTATGACACTACCGTTGTGTAGTATGGCACTGTATGGTGGTGTAGTGGTGTACAACTGTGTAGTGGTGCAGTGTACAAATGTATTGGGGCACAGTACTTTAGTGAAGTGTAGTATTAACCTTCTTCAGTTGGGTTCACGTAGTTAATTTCCACCGGGTCCTTAGGTGTATCTTTGTAGGATGAACACTGAAAGGGTCTGGGATCTTCTGCGGCCTTACTAATATGATAAAGTTTGCCCAACAATACACACACCTGTGTCTGGCTTGATTGTTACCAACAAACCGTTCTGATCATGATACCCGACTGACCCACTAGTGAGGTCGAGTCGATAATACATTGGCTTCCTTAGGAACTGTTAAATGTTTGCGACGATTTTAAACTTAAGCAGCACATCTTATTTACATATCATTATCTAGCTCGGTAAGTTATTGAAGTATCCTAACTGCCCTTCAAATTAAGTTTGCATGACTGATATCGCTGAAACAAAATGGAAATGAAAGGATATTCCCCCAGGAACCTAAGGACTATAGCAATCCACAGGTATTGATAAAGTGTGGTTTATAAGACAAGGGAGAAGCAAGTAGAACGGTGATGGGCTACAGAGAACTTTATCTCTCAAAGTGAATACATAAAGAAACATATACAGCACAATAGTTCTGGCAAAAAAAACAGAAGTATACATGAAATGAGATCAGATGAGTGACGAGGAAGAGTCTACGTGGTATAGAAAACAACAGTAAATACCTATCAAAAGCCAAACAATGGAATACAGTTTGATGAAAGAGATCATCGTACGAGATGAAGTACAGCATTAGATATCTTGTGCTAAAGGGGAACCAAAATCCTTTCAGTAAGGCAAAATTGAATGATCAAAATTTCAAGAGAGCAAATCGTCTGATATTCAATAATCTAACAAAATCCTGATATGCATTGAACTGATTAACACTTCAGGCGAAAGAAAAACAATATATAAGTGAATGAATCGGGCAAACATAATCCACAAATATATTTTGCTTTGTCGCTGTCTCCCGTGTTAGCGAGGTAGCGCAATGATACAGACGAAAGAATGGCCCAACCCACCCACATACGCATGTATATACATACATGTCCACACACGCAAATATACATACCTAGACATCTAAACGTATATATATATATATATATATATATATATATATATATATATATATATATATATATATATATATATATATATATATATATATATATATATATATATATATATATATATATATATATATATTTATCCCTGGGGATAGGGGAGAAAGAATACTTCCCACGTATTCCCTGCGTGTCGTAGAAGGCGACTAAAAGGGAAGGGAGCGGGTGGCTGGAAATCCTCCCCTCTTTCTTTTTTTTCTTTTTTTCTTTTTTTTTTTTCCAAAAGAAGGAACAGAGAAGGAGGCCGGGTGAGGATGTTTCCTCAGAGGCCCAGTCCTCTGTTCTTAACGCTACCTCGCTGAGGCGGGAAATGGCGAATAGTATGAAAGAAGAAAAAAAGATATATATATATATATATATATATATATATATATATATATATATATATATATATATATATATATATATATATATATATATATATATATATACACACACAGACATATACATATATACACATGTACAAAATTCATACTGTCTGCCTTTATTCATTCCCATCGCCACCCCGCCACACATGAATTATCAACCCCTCCCCCCTCATGTGCGCGAGATAGTGCTAGGAAAAGACAACAAAGGCCACTTTCGTTCGAATTCAGTCTATAGCTGTCATGTAATAATGCACCGAAACCACACCCCCTTTTCCACATCCAGGCACAACAGAACTTTCCATTGTTT
>NC_092238.1:54699995-54728175 GCF_036320965.1 Panulirus ornatus | reverse complement strand
TCCCATTCCTCCCCCACTCCCCTTACTTCCATTTTTTCTCACCTTTTTCCATTCTGTACTCAGTCTCTCCTGGTACTTCCTCACACAAGTCTCCTTTCCAAGCTCATTTACTCTCACCACCCTCTTCACCCCAACATTCACTCTTCTTTTCTGAAAATCCATACAAATCTTCACCTTAGCCTCCACAACTTAATGATCAGTTATCCCTCCAGTTTCACTTCTCAGCACATTAATATCCAAAAGTCTCTTTTTCGCGCGCCTGTCAATTAACACGGAATCCAATAACGCTCTCTGGCCATCTCTCCTACTTACATACGTATACTTATGTATATCTCGCTTTTTAAACCGCGTATTCCCAATCACCAGTCCTTTTTCAGCACATAAATCGACAAGCTCTTCACCATTTCCATTTACAACACTGAACACCCCATGTATACCAATTATTCCCTCAACTGCCACATTATTCACCTTTGCATTCAAATCACCCATCACTATAACCCGGTCTCGTGCATCAAAACCACTAACACGCTCATTCATCTGGTCCCAAAACACTTGCCTCTCATGATATTTCTTCTCATGCCCAGGTGCATATGCACCAATAATCATCCATCTCTCTCCTTCAACTTTCAGTTTTACCCATATTAATCGATAATTTACTTTCTTACATTCTATCACATGCTCCCACAACTAATTTTTCAGGAGTACTGCTACTCCTTCCCTTGCTCTTGTTCTCTCACTAACCCCTGACTTTACTCCCAAGAAATTCCCAAACCACTCTTCCCCTTTACCCTTGAGCTGCGTTTCACTCAGAGCCAAAACATCCAGGTTCCTTTCCTCAAACATACTACCTATCTCCCTTTTTTTCACATCTTGGTTACATCCACACACATTTAGACACCCCAGTCTGAGCCTTCGAGGAGGATGACTCCCCGCGTGACTCCTTCTTCTGTTTCCCATTTTAGAAAGTTAAAAAATATAAGGATGGGAGGATTCTGGCCCCCCGCTTCCGTCCCCTCTAGTCGCCTTCTACGAGACGCGAGGAATGCGTGGGAAGTATTCTTTCACCCCTATCCCCAGGGATAATATATATATATATATATATATATATATATATATATATATATATATATATATATATATATATATATATATATATATATATGTATGATATATATATATATATATATATATATATATATATATATATATATATATATATATATATATATATATATATATGTATGATATATATATATATATATATATATATATATATATATATATATATATATATATATATATATATATTTTTTTTTTTTTTTTTTTTTTTTTTTTTTATACTTTGTCGCTGTCTCCCGCGTTTGCGAGGTAGCGCAAGGAAACAGACGAAAGAAATGGCCCAACCCCCCCCATACACATGTACATACACACGTCCACACACGCAAATATACATACCTACACAGCTTTCCATGGTTTACCCCGGACGCTTCACATGCCTTGATTCAATCCACTGACAGCACGTCAACCCCTGTATACCACATCGCTCCAATTCACTCTATTCCTTGCCCTCCTTTCACCCTCCTGCATGTTCAGGCCCCGATCACACAAAATCCTTTTCACTCCATCTTTCCACCTCCAATTTGGTCTCCCTCTTCTCCTCGTTCCCTCCACCTCCGACACATATATCCTCTTGGTCAATCTTTCCTCACTCATTCTCTCCATGTGCCCAAACCATTTCAAAACACCCTTTTCTGCTCTCTCAACCACGCTCTTTTTATTTCCACACATCTCTCTTACCCTTACGTTACTTACTCGATCAAACCACCTCACACCACACATTGTCCTCAAACATCTCATTTCCAGCACATCCATCCTCCTGCGCACAACTCTATCCATAGCCCACGCCTCGCAACCATACAACATTGTTGGAACTACTATTCCTTCAAACATACCCATTTTTGCTTTCCGGGATAATGTTCTCGACTTCCACACATTTTTCAAGGCTCCCAAAATTTTCGCCCCCTCCCCTACCCTATGATCCACTTCCGCTTCCATGGTTCCATCCGCTGACAGATCCACTCCCAGATATCTAAAACACTTCACTTCCTCCAGTTTTTCTCCATTCAAACTCACCTCCCAATTGACTTGACCCTCAACCCTACTGTACCTAATAACCTTGCTCTTATTCACATTTACTCTTAACTTTCTTCTTCCACACACTTTACCAAACTCCGTCACCAGCTTCTGCAGTTTCTCACATGAATCCGCCACCAGCGCTGTATCATCAGCGAACAACAACTGACTCACTTCCCATATATATATATATATATATATATATATATATATATATATATATATATATATATATATATATATATATATATATGTATATATACACACACATATATATATATATATATATATATATATATATATATATATATATATATATATATATATATATATATATATATATATATATATATATATATATATATATATATATATATATATATATATATACACACATACATACGCATATATACACACATACACACATACATATATATATACGTATGAAAAATGTAAGAAATGATTTAGAAAACTGAAACTTCTAGCTTGAAATGAAATGAAAAATGAATGTCACATAATGGTTCAACCTCTGGCTATGGAAAAGGGAAATGTATAATTTATTTACACAAACGTCAATATTAGTTTTCATCAATTTAACCACTGTATGATACTGCCTGGTCCACTTCTCTTATCATGAAACAAGAATATTGGCTTATGATGTTTCTCAATTGCCTTCATTACACAAAGTACAACCATATCTTGGATACATGAGGGTAGGTAGTTGGTCATCCGCCATAATAAAGCCTTGACAGACCAAAAATTTATCTGGACCTCAACTTTTCTAGTACATTTATGAAAAACACCTTTTTGTTTTCCATCTCTATCACTTTGAAAAAAAAAAACTCCCTTTGTTCACATTTCAATGAAAGAATAAGCTTCAATGTCTAAGCTACATTCTTTTTTCAATTTCATTATTTTCTTGTCAGAGCACCATGTATGAAAACTATCACTCCAGTAACACAACTATAAACATTTACTTCCACTTTAAAAAAGTTCTGGGGAAGTCTGTCTCAATACACTGCGGGACACTCTACCACCTGGCGAGCTTGGTGTTGCAATGGTTCTTGATTCACAAACGTAGTAGCATCACTGGTGGGCGGAAGATCATTCTTGTAACCACAGCAAGGATCACAGTCCGTGCAACTCCATTATGATGGTTCTTCTCATGAAGTAAATAACTAGCTTGTTTGAGGAGATTCCTGGCGGGTTCACCGGAGTCAGTGACTGATGCTGCAACGACGCCATCTTCGGTAGGGCGGGCGACCGCTGACGTAACCCTGAACAGTCTGCGGCGCTAACTAGGCTATAGCATTTAGGAGTCGTCGTCGGTCTAGCTCAAGATCGCTGAATCGTATTTAAGAGGTTACGAAATGGTCCACACAACACTCCCACCCTAAGACTGCGTCTGCGGGCTGTGTGGCGACTCGAAGGGCTGCTTTCGGTGTGAATATATATATATATATATATATATATATATATATATATATATATATTTTTCTTTTTTTTTCGCTGTCTCCCGCGTTTGCGAGGTAGCGCAAGGAACCAGACGAAAGAAATGGCCCAACTCACCCCCATACACATGTATATACATACGTCCACACACGCAAATATACATACCTACACAGCTTTCCATGGTTTACCCCAGACGCTTCACATGCCCCGATTCAATCCACTGACAGCACGTCAACCCCGGTATACCACATCGCTCCAATTCACTCTATTCCTTGCCCTCCTTTCACCCTCCTGCATGTTCAGGCCCCGATCACACGAAATCTTTTTCACTCCATCTTTCCACCTCCAATTTGGTTTCCCTCTTCTCCTCGTTCCCACCACCTCCGACACATATATCCTCTTGGTCAATCTTTCCTCACTCATTCTCTCCATGTGCCCAAACCATTTCAAAACACCCTCTTCTGCTCTCTCAACCACGCTCTTTTTATTTCCACACATCTCTCTTACCCTTACGTTACTTACTCGATCAAACCACGTCACACCACACATTGTCCTCAAACATCTCATTTCCAGCACATCCATCCTCCTGCGCACCACTCTATACATAGCCCACGCCTCGCAACCATACAACATTGTTGGAACCACTATTCCTTCAAACATACCCATATTAGCTTTCCGAGATAATGTTCTCGACTTCCACACATTCTTCAAGGCTCCCAGAATTTTCGCCCCCTCCCCCACCCTATGATCCACTTCCGCTTCCATGGTTCCATCCGCTGCCAGATCCACTCCCAGATATCTAAAACACTTCACTTCCTCCAGTTTTTCTCCATTCAAACCCACTTCCCAATTGACTTGACCCTCAACCCTACTGTACCTAATAACCTTATATATATATATATATATATATATATATATATATATATATATATATATATATATATATATATATATATATATATATATATATATATATATATATATATATATATATATATATATAAAACTCAATCTACACTGCCAAATATCTGCTCATTTACTCGTTAACTCACAATAACCCTTGCACAATCTAATATCTAGTTATACCATTTACCAATGATTAATATGGTGCCCTCAGTTCAATAAACCAAGAGAAAGGTCCTCTGAAGGTATTGTGGTTATGTTTTTCTTCTTTCACAGTGGGTTAGAATAATGATGGTTCTAATGCATGTTCTATACGACAGAAATTTTTCATTATTATATTATTTAGTTTTGTATAATGGCTAGTTATTTGTCCTGGTTCTCTGGGAAGGAAATCAACTCATCTGCCCATTTCTTTAGGAGTGTTTGATCCTTGTATCTGCTTGGCTCTTCACATTTAAGGTAAAATTAGAATTTTTAGCCCTCAAAATAGGGGTCTTCATGCTAAATGTTCTGTGTGATGACTAATTGTGCATAATTTGAAATATGAACAATATCAGACTTGCAAAATTAGCAAATGTATAGGTGAAATACAAACAGTATCAGACCATTAGAAGTGGCAAAGGTATAGGAATGTTTCTCCTCCTTCAGAAAGTAGAATGTTAATGAATGGATGCATTTAGATTAGATTGTATAAGCAGAACAAAAAAGCTGAAGTGCAAGAAAAGAGGATTCATTCATGATGCCTGAAAAGTGTACAACATTCAGACATCTTTATTCCATTTGATCAGAAGTCAGTGTTCTAAGCAGTTTTCACCAACCAGGGCACCATATATATATATATATATATATATATATATATATATATATATATATATATATATATATATATATATATATATATATATATATATATATATATATATATATATATATATATATATATATATATATATAACAAGTAGTGGTGATGTGAGAAGGAGATGGAATGAGTATTTTGAAGGTTTGTTGAATGTGTCTGATGACAGAGTGGCAGATATAGGGTGTTTGGGTCGAGGTGGTGTGCAAAGTGAGAGGGTTAGGGAAAATGATTTGGTAAACAGAGAAGAGGTAGTAAAAGCTTTGCGGAAGATGAAAGCCGGCAAGGCAGCAGGTTTGGATGGTATTGCAGTGGAATTTATTAAAAAGGGGGTGACTGTATTGTTGACTGGTTGGTAAGGTTATTTAATGTATGTATGACTCATGGTGAGGTGCCTGAGGATTGGCGGAATGCGTGCATAGTGCCATTGTACAAAGGCAAAGGGGATAAGAGTGAGTGCTCAAATTACAGAGGTATAAGTTTGTTGAGTATTCCTGGTAAATTATATGGGAGGGTATTGATTGAGAGGGTGAAGGCATGTACAGAGCATCAGATTGGGGAAGAGCAGTGTGGTTTCAGAAGTGGTAGAGGATGTGTGGATCAGGTGTTTGCTTTGAAGAATGTATGTGAGAAATACTTAGAAAAGCAAATGGATTTGTATGTATCATTTATGGATCTGGAGAAGGCATATGATAGAGTTGATAGAGATGCTCTGTGGAAGGTATTAAGAATATATGGTGTGGGAGGAAAGTTGTTAGAAGCAGTGAAAAGTTTTTATCGAGGATGTAAGGCATGTGTACGTGTAGGAAGAGAGGAAAGTGATTGTTTCTCAGTGAATGTAGGTTTGCGGCAGGGGTGTGTGATGTCTCCAGGGTTATTTAATTTGTTTATGGATGGGGTTGTTAGGGAGGTGAATGCAAGAGTTTTGGAAAGAGGGGCAAGTATGAAGTCTGTTGGGGATGAGAGAGCTTGGGAAGTGAGTCAGTTGTTTTTCGCTGATGATATAGCGCTGGTGGCTGATTCATGTGAGAAACTGCAGAAGCTGGTGACTGAGTTTGGTAAAGTGTGTGAAAGAAGAAAGTTAAGAGTAAATGTGAATAAGAGCAAGGTTATTAGGTACAGTAGGGTTGAGGGTCAAGTCAATTGGGAGGTGAGTTTGAATGGAGAAAAACTGGAGGAAGTGAAGTGTTTTAGATATCTGGGAGTGGATCTGGCAGCGGATGGAAACATGGAAGCGGAAGTGGATCATAGGGTGGGGGAGGGGGCGAAAATTCTGGGAGCCTTGAAGAATGTGTGGAAGTCGAGAACATTATCTCGGAAAGCAAAAATGAGTATGTTTGAAGGAATAGGGGTTCCAACAATGTTGTATGGTTGCGAGGCTTGGGCTATGGATAGAGATGTGCGCAGGAGGATGGATGGGCTGGAAATGAGATGTTTGAGGACAATGTGTGGTGTGAGGTGGTTTGATCGAGTAAGTAACGTAAGGGTAAGAGAGATGTGTGGAAATAAAAAGAGCGTGGTTGAGAGAGCAGAAGAGGGTGTTTTGAAATGTTTCGGGCAAATGGAGAGAATGAGTGAGGAAAGATTGACCAAGAGAATATATGTGTCGGAGGTGGAGGGAACGAGGAGAAGAGGGAGACCAAATTGGAGGTGGAAAGATGAAGTGAAAAAGATTTTGTGTGATCGGGGCCTGAACATGCAGGAGGGTGAAAGGAGGGCAAGGAATAGAGTGAATTGGAGCGATGTGGTATACCGGGGTTGACATGCTGTCAGTGGATTGAATCAAGGCATGTGAAGCGACTGGGGTAAACCATGGAAAGCTGTTTAGGTATGTATATTTGCGTGTGTGGACGTATGTATATACATGCGTATGGTGGTGGGTTGGGCCATTTCTTTCGTCTGTTTCCTTGCGCTACCTCGCAAACGCGGGAGACAGCAACAAAGCAAAAAAAAAAAATAAAAAAAATACATATATATATATATATATATATATATATATATTCACACCGAAAGCAGCCCTTCGAGTCGCCTCACAGCC
The DNA here is from genome assembly GCF_036320965.1 of Panulirus ornatus. NCBI lineage: Eukaryota > Metazoa > Arthropoda > Malacostraca > Decapoda > Palinuridae > Panulirus > Panulirus ornatus. The sequence goes on along the minus strand of NC_092238.1, from coordinate 54,720,793 downwards.
CGCAGACGCAGTCTTAGGGTGGGAAGGAGACTTGTGTGAGGAAGTACCAGGAGAGACTGAGTACAGAATGGAAAAAGGTGAGAAAAATGGAAGTAAGGGGAGTGGGGGAGGAATGGGATGTATTTAGGGAATCAGTGATGGATTGCGCAAAAGATGCTTGTAGCATGAGAAGCGTGGGAGGTGGGTTGATTAGAAAGGGTAGTGAGTGGTGGGATGCAGAAGTAAGATTATTAGTGAAAGAGAAGAGAGAGGCATTTGGACGACTTTTTGTAGGGAAAAAATGCAATTGAGTGGAAGATGTCTAAAAGAAAGAGACAGGAGGTCAAGAGAAAGGTGCAAGAGGTGAAAAAGAGTGCAAATGAGAGTTGGGGTGAGAGAGTATTATTAAATTTTAGGAAGAATAAAAAGATGTTCTGGAAGGAGTTAAATAAAGTGCGTAAGACAAGGGAGCAAATGGGAACTTTAGTGAAGGGCGCTAATGAGGAGGTGATAACAAGTAGTGATGATGTAAGAAGGAGATGGAGTGAGTATTTTGAAGGTTTGTTGAATGTGTTTGATGATAGAGTGGCAGATATAGGGTGTTTTGGTCGAGGTGGTGTGCAAAGTGAGAGGGTTAGGGAAAATGATTTGGTAAACAGAGAAGAGGTAGTAAAAGCTTTGCGGAAGATGAAAGCCGGCAAGGCAGCAGGTTTGGATGGTATTGCAATGGAATCTGTTCAGAAAGGGGGTGACTGTATAGTTGACTGGTTGGTAAGGTTATTTAATGTATGTATGACTCATGGTGAGGTGCCTGAGGATCGGCGGAATGCGTGCATAGTGCCATTGTACAAAGGCAAAGGGGATAAGAGTGAGCGCTCAAATTACAAAGGTATAAGTTTGTTGAGTATTCCTGGTAAATTATATGGGAGGGTATTGATTGAGAGGGTGAAGGCATGTACAGAGCATCAGATTGTGGAAGAGCAGTGTGGTTTCAGAAGTGGTAGAGAATGTGTGGCTCAGGTGTTTGCTTTGAAGAATATATGTGAGAAATACTTAGAAAAGCAAATGGATTTGTATGTAGCATTTATGGATCTGGAGAAGGCATATGATAGAGTTGATAGAGATGCTCTGTGGAAGGTATTAAGAATATATGGTGTGGGAGGCAAGTTGTTAGAAGCAGTGAAAAGTTTTTATTGTGGATGTAAGGCATGTGTACGTGTAGGGAGAGAGGAAAGTGATTGGTTCTCAGTGAATGTAGGTTTGCGGCAGGGGTGTGTGATGTCTCCATGGTTGTTTAATTTGTTTATGGATGATGTTGTTAGGGAGGTGAATGCAAGAGTTTTGGAAAGAGGAGCAAGTATGAAGTCTGTTGTGTATGAGAGAGCTTGGGAAGTGAGTCAGTTGTTGTTCGCTGATGATACAGCGCTGGTGGTTGATTCATGTGAGAAACTGCAGAAGCTGGTGACTGAGTTTGGTAAAGTGTGTGAAAGAAGAAAGTTATGAGTAAGTGTGAATACGAGCAAGGTTATTAGTTTCAGTATGGTTGAGGGTCAAGTAAATTGGGAGGTAAGTTTGAATGGAGAGAAACTGGAGGAAGTAAAGTGCTTTAGATATTTGGGAATGGATCTGGCAGCGGATGGAACCATGGAAGCGGAAGTGATTCATAGGGTGGGGGAGGGGGCGAAAATCCTGGGAGCATTGAAGAATGTGTGGAAGTCGAGAACATTATGTCGGAAAGTAAAAATGGGTATGTTTGAAGGAATAGTCGTTCCAACAATGTTGTATGGTTGCGAGGCGTGGGCTATGAATAGAGTTGTGCCGCAGGAGGGTGGATGTGCTGGAAATGAGATGTTTGAGGACAATGTGTGGTGTGAGGTGTTTTGATCGAGTAAGTAATGTAAGTGTAAAAGAGATGTGTGGAAATAAAAAGAGCGTTGTTGAGAGAGCAGAAGAGGGTGTTTTGAAATGATTTGGGCACATGGAGAAAAGGAGGGAGGAAAGATTGACCAAGAGGATATATGTGTCGGAGGTGGAGGGAACGAGAAGTGGGAGACCAAATTGGAGATGGAAAGATGGAGTGAAAAAGATTTTGAGTGATCGGGGCCTGAATATGCAGGAGCGTGAAAGGCGGGCAAGGAATAGAGTGAATTGGATCGATGTGGTATACCGGGGTTGACGTGCTGTCAGTGGATTGAATCAGGGCATGTGAAGCGTGTGGGGCCTGTATGTGGAAAGGGAGCTGTGGTTTCGAGCATTATTTCATGACAGCTAGAGACTGAGTGTGAACGAATGAGGCCTTTGTTGTCTTTTCCTAGCGCTACCTCGCACACATGAGAGGGGGAGGGGGATGGTATTCCATGTGTGGCGAGGTGGCGATGGGAATGAATAAAGGCAGACAGTCTGAATTGTGTGCATGGGTATATATGTATGTGTCTGTGTGTGCATATATATGTGTACATTGAGATGTATAGGTATGTATATTTACGTGTGTGGACGTGTATGTATATACATGTGTATGGGGGTGGGTTGGGCCATTTCTTTCGTCTGTTTCCTTGCTCTACCTCGCAAACGCGGGAGACAGCGACAAAGCAAAATAAAATAAAATACATATATTATATATATATATATATATATATATATATATATATATATATATATATATATATATATATATATATATATATATATATATATATATATATATATATATATATATATATATATATATATATATATATTTATATATGTACATATATATCTATATATTCATTTCAACGTATTTGCCGTTTAATATGTTTGCGGAAATGTTTCAGTGTTCTCGCTTTTTTTGAGACGTGCTTGCGAGTTAGATTTATATTATGTTGCCAATTCATATGTATCACGGGGCCTCCTTTTTGAAGGTGGGCTATGAAGCATCAGTTAAGTGATGTAGTAGTCATATAGATGTAGTTTACGTTATTCCGAAGTTTACAACCTTGAACTGGGTAGGAGTATCTATATTCTACAACGGTAGACTGCCGAGAGTTAGTTTTCTAGGTGAAGTGTTTCATAATGTATTCGTTCTATTTCTTTTTAAAGTAAACAATGATGTTCAGGCGATCTTCAGGATGTTGCAGATAACAGTTGCTATCTATGATTTTCAGAACATGTTCGTTTTCTGATAGACAGGAGATATCTGGTTCTTTTGTTGTTAGGCTTGATTAAAGAGTTGTGTATGGAGGAAACGATTTGGCCTTTTATCAGTGGCTATATCAGAGAAATCGTTCCTGACTAAAGTATGTTTGACTCTGATAACATCTTGAATGAAGAGATTATATGCTGAACAAATTTTTTTCGCACGATTTGTTAGGTTCTGATAACAATTTATGAATCTAGGGAAGACCACTCCCAGTGTTTAGACAAATGCCCAAATCTGTAAACTTATGATGGACTCTGATGTGATACCGTTATGAGCTCTTCTATAGCTTTCAATATTTTCTTTAAGACTTTTCGTTCCTAATGACGACACACACATATCATCAGAGCATCAGCAGTAAGCGGTCGAAAAGACACTGTTGTCTTGCAAAGGTTGGGCTCAGAAGCAAGCCAATGGCTACTCCCTTTACCTAATTGTATAGCTTACCATGTGGTCTACCGAATGGGGCTCCAGTGTTACAAGCAAGCACCAGGCCTTACAATTTGTTTCTAGGAATCTTTGGTTCTGGTCTTGATGGGTGTTTGTAAACACAGCAGAATCTTATCCTTATAGCTGGTTCAACTGGGACCTCAGTGAATAAACTCTCCACAACTAGTGGTGTCAAGAGTCCAACAATCCTAGTACTAGGAAGAGTAACGATAGATTCACTGAAAGTACACTGGAAAAATGAAAGAAAATATTCTGTTAATCTTTTAACTGGCTCATATGTGAGTAAAGTAATTTGGGAATTTGTAGAGCAGGGTGAATTGCTATTCTAAGGGATCTTCTCAACTTTATGTACACATCACTGGCTGTGAGTCCTGTGACTAGGTAGAAGTGTTGTTAATCAGCTTCACCGTTAGCTGCTTAGAGGAGTCTGTTAACATCTTTTATGGCTTCAGTAACAGCAGAGTTAATGCAGCGAGAATTGATATTGTCATTCAAGATGAAATTTAACTTGTTATAATTATAATCTCGGTTTATATGAATACATATGCAGGACTTGTTTGATCCTAATATTCCAAATACTCTGTGTTGTTCAATTCCAGTGAGTTATTGTAATTCTGGGTTAAGTCAACTACTACCTGCAGCCTAGATTTCATAAGATTGACAAGAAAGTAGGGATGGAATAGTTATACCGGATCTTGCTCAACCTCGCCGAAAAAGACAAGACCACTAAGAACCCAAACTTAATAAAATAACTACGATCGGAGCTCATTAAAAGTTACCTACTTGCTTATCCCAGGAACACGACACGCTTCACATGAGCTGAACAGTGAACAAGATTTAGTCGGCCAAGGCAGTACTCGGGTCCATGAACAATGTTCTAACTTTCGAAAGGTTCCATCGAACACCGAGCATTATGCAAGGCTACTCAGACTGAATCTGCAATTTTTCTCTTGCTTGGCTGGAATCACGTTGCTTCAGTATGGCACCACTGGCCATCTCATGCCAATCACAAACTGTAATTGGCTGTTGATGACATCATAGAAATTCATATTTTTTAGACGTGATTGGCGCACTAAAGTCTTCAGCTGTAAACGAAAACTTGCTTTTTTTGTCTTCATTTTTCGGAATGTCCCTACAAAATTTCTCGTTCCAGCTCCTCGTAGGAATATTTTTTCCTATATCAAAATTTAGTGATTTTATTCAAATATAAGGATGTTGGGAAATGAAATATGTTATTTTCATCCAGTTTTGTTGACATATCTGATCACAGGATGCCACAAGAAATATATATTTGCTAAATATAATGTGATGCATATGAAGTCTGTTGGGGATGAGAGAGCTTGGGTAGTGAGTCAGTTGTTGTTCGCTGATGATACAGCGCTGGTGGCTGATTCATGTGAGAAACTGCAGAAGCTGGTGACTGAGTTTGGTAAAGTGTGTGAAAGAAGAAAGTTAAGTGTAAATGTGAATAAGAGCAAGGTTATTAGGTACAGTAGGGTTGAGGGTCAAGTCAATTGGGAGGTGAGTTTGAATGGAGAAAAACTGGAGGAAGTGAAGTGTTTTAGATATCTGGGAGTGGATCTGGCAGCGGATGGAACCATGGAAGCGGAAGTGGATCATAGGGTGGGGGAGGGGGCGAAAATTCTGGGAGCCTTGAAGAATGTGTGGAAGTCGAGAACATTATCTCGGAAAGCAAAAATGGGTATGTTTGAAGGAATAGTTGTTCCAACAATGTTGTATGGTTGCGAGACGTGGGCAATGGATAGGGTTGTGCGCAGGAGGATGGATGTGCTGGAAATGAGATGTTTGAGGACAATATGTGGTGTGAGGTGGTTTGATCGAGTAAGTAACGTAAGGGTAAGAGAGATGTGTGGAAATAAAAAGAGCGTGGTTGAGAGAGCAGAAGAGGGTGTTTTGAAATGGTTCGGGCACATGGAGAGAATGAGTGAGGAAAGATTGACCAAGAGAATATATGTGTCGGAGTTGGAGGGAACGAGGAGAAGAGGGAGACCAAATTGGAGGTGGAAAGATGGAGTGAAAAAGATTTTGTGTGATCGGGGCCTGAACATGCAGGAGGGTGAAAGGAGGGCAAGGAATAGAGTGAATTGGAGCAATGTGGTATACCGGGGTTGACGTGCTGTCAGTGGATTGAATCAAGGCATGTGAAGCGTCTGGGGTAAACCATGGAAGGCTGTGTAGGTATGTATATTTGCGTGTGTGGACGTATGTATATACATGTGTATGGGGGTGAGTTGGGCCATTTCTTTCGTCTGTTTCCTTGCGCTACCTCGCAAACGCGGGAGACAGCGACAAAGCAAAAGAAGAAGAAAAAAAAAATGTTTACTTCAACTGTTTTTAGTTTTTGTGCATAAAACTACGTCCAGTGCGTAATCAACCCACGACAAGGTTGCCCCGTCTCAGATCCAAGGCAACAGGCAAATGAAAGTGACCGGTATCATGAGTCGTGCTTGGGTGTCTGCGCTTACCTAAGATTAGCATCAGCTTACATCATGCATGTGTCGGAAATTCGTTATAAGAACGCTTCACAATCATGCTTCGGTGACTAAAATCTTGATTGCCACTGAAACAGCAGATATGGCACGAATAAAAGCGCAACATTTATAAGCAAAGAAAGAAAAGAAAAAGAAATACACCGACACGTCAACCACAACGCAAAATTTATCAATAGTGAAATTCTACATCATTCTCATTTATATGTACAGATTTTGAAGATAGATAGAAGCCACAATATGTATGTTATAAAGCATTCTCTGATGAAATTATGAAGTTAGCCAAACCTCGCTGATTCTTAGGAGCAAAACGTAAAGAACACATAAATATACCTGTCGAGTATTCTCAGAGAGAACAGTTTGAACTGCGAGCAATACCAAAATCAAGAAAAAAGAAATAACACCTGACTCTGATAAAGAAAATGTTGCGTTTGGTTCGCATTAAGTATTTCTATGAGTTGCAAAGGCGAGAGAAACACCCACAATAGGAGAGGAACCAATTCTACCATTTGCCAAAGCAATTATCTTTGCAGTGCTGGGAGACAAAACAGCAAATTATGTCAGCTGAATTTCATTATCGAACACCACTGAAAAGCGATGAATTGAAGATATAATGTCCGATGTAAAGGAAAAAGTGATCAAGCGTCAATATCAGTCTCTGGAATTAGATGAGGGGACACATACTTTCACAATGCTCATTTCCTTGCGTTAATCCGGTATGCTTCAGTTGGTAAGATCGGAGATTTTCTATTTTGCCTCTCAATGACAGCACATATTAACCAATCTCTAAAAGCAATCATCCGGCAGACGCATTTGCGCTATGTCTGCGGCCAATTTATCAAAACAATAGCGAAAAAGTATTGCGTTGCAGCATCAGCTAAGATGTGCCAGGCCTACAAGGCACATTTCAGCATGTCTGTCGGGGATCAAGTGAAACTCAGGACACCTCATTTCACCTGTAAGCACTGCAAAAAAAACACTCTGGAAGGTAAGACTGACAATTATTGCTCGTTTGGATTGAGGAGTCTTTTACAATTTCTTTTAGAATTTTTTAAATCTAGAGATTGTTTTATTTTGATTTCTGAAAATTTTCAATTTAGAAACAAATATCAGATATTGAGTATGCTGAGAGAGTCTCTTACACATCGGTTATGGGTGAAATGAATTTATAAACAAATACATGATTGTATTTTCATAATCACAGAGGATAAGAGCCATGAAGTTTGCTATCCCAAGAGTTTAGCGGGAACCCACTGACCACTCAGTTCGTTGCTACTGCATGGTGGAACCTTCCAAACGACGAACTGGCAAGTGTACCTGCTATTACGTACCTGGACCTTCCATCATCCATTGCCCCGGTGTCAGACGGCTTTAAGATCCCCGTACCCACTCCTCCAAAGAGAGCGAGCATCCGTCGCCAGAGCAGACCAGCGAGTCAGAGGAGGAGGAAAACGTAGATCCAGGTTACAATTTCAGAGTTGCAGCTGGAGAGAAACCCATACAACCCCAATCAAAAAGACCTCAAATACTTGATCAGAGCTCTTTGTCTCACAAGTACACTACCGAGCTTTTGACGTTTAGGCACAAGCAGCAGAATTTGTTGGATGAAAGTGTGCAAATCACAGATCAGAGGAAGCGTTACCTTGGTTTTTCCAACTTCTCCACCCGTCAAGATGGGCTCTGCTTCTGCTACAATGCAACCAGTCTGTTCGAGGGAATCGGAATGGCCTGTAACTCGAAAGAGTGGTGACTCTTTACTGACAGCACACCTAGGAGCCTCAAAGCCGTGCTGCTCTATAACGGGAACAAGTGCCCGTCTCTTTCCCTGGCTTACTCGGTACACCTCAAAGAAAACAAATGTGCCAAGACCTTGCTAGACGCCTTCATGTATGATGAGTCCAGCTGGAAGATCATTGAAGACTTTAAAATGGTGGCATCCTGATGGGTCTCCAAGGCGGTTTTACCAAGTTTCCCTGATATCTTTGCCTTTGGGACAGAAGGGACACCGCGGCGCACGACCATAGACGGGACCAGCCAAAGCGGATCGAATTCTCTGTGGAGATGAACAATGTCAAGTGGAAGCTACTGGTGTGCCCCCGGAAAGTGTTGATGCCACCACTGCACATAAGATTAGGTCTTATGAAACAATTTGTCACAACTTTAGACGAGTAGTCTGCAGCTTTCAAGTACCTTCAAGACCTTCTTCCCTAAGCTGTCTGAGACAAAGGTCAAAGTTAATGTCTTCGTCGGACGAAGAAGCTCACCAGGAAAGAGAAAGCAGCTTTGTCGTGGTGGTTCGGGGCTTTCTGGGCAGTCACAAGGCGAAAAAGTATGTGGAGCTCTTTGCGACTTGGTGAAGAACTATGGCGAAATCGGCTGCAGTATTTCCCTGAAAGTCCATATCCTTAACGCGCATCTTGATAATTTCAAGAACATGAGGGAGTGTCCGGAGGAGCGACGCGAGAGCTTCCGTCAGGATATACTGGACTTTGAATGCCGATACCAAGGAACATATAAAAGAACATGATGGGAGATTATATTTAGGATCTGACTCGAGAAAGTGATTTACAGTACAGTTGTAAATCTAGAAAAAGTACTTATTTCTATGTCTTTTGTAATCACTTTTGTTTAACATTAGCGCAAATTCCTGTTCATTTTTATTCATATGTTGTTCTTCTGACTTTAGATGAATAGAAATGTGCAAATTCGCCCGTTGTCCAACTGGAAATAGGTAAATTTCAAAATATCTATGTCTTTGTCACAAAAGCTAAGTTTGAAGGAAATGATGGCCTTTTTCTTTCTTTGCAGAAGCAATTGAAAAAATAACACTTACCGCCTAGGGAAAACATTGTGTTGCACAATGATAATTTGAATAATTTTATAGGTACGAATGAAATCAGGTGGTCAAGATGAGTAAAAATCAGTACTGATGGGATCCTGTAAACTCATGACGGTACAATGAACTCGCTGTAGATATTCAAGCTATTAAACCAAATGAATGTCGCATGGACTCGTTGCTTCTTACATGGAAAATCATTGTCAGCAAGGAAGATGTAAGGAAAATGAAGGCTACGCTGGATTAGCTAATGGTGACGAAAGCTCATCCTTTAAATACACGCGTTTTCAATGTTCTTTGGGAAAAGATGGGTAGTGCATATCAACAACTGCTTATGTATTCCCCAAGTGCATTGAATGTTTCGGAAAAAAAGATTTACTCATCTATCATGGTTGCGTGATGACATACGGATGTTTCTCCGGGATTAGATGTTTCAAGCAAGCGAGTACTTAAGCTATTTTTTATGGAGAGCTATGGTGGCGTATCTACCCGATATTTTCATGTGTTTGTTGCCAAATATACTCCCAGGTATCTGAAATGCTCCACTTCCTGCAAGGACTCTTCATTTAAAGTCACTAATCTCTCTCTTTTCACTGCTGAACTTGACATCCAAGCTTCTATTCACTTATGCTCTCAACTCTTTTCTTTCACACACTCACCCAAACTCAGAAACCAGGCTTAGCAGTTTCTCAGACGAATCTGCCACCAGTGTCATGTCATCAGCAAACAAGTGACTACATACTTGCTCCTCTCTCGTAGACCTTTTCGATAACCTTCTTCACCACTCCATCACTCGAAAATTTAACAGCCATGGCGACATTACACACCCTTGACGTAGACCCACCCTCACCTAGAACAACTCGCCTTACTCTCTTGATAAGAACCCACGCTCTGCTTCTAGAAGCTTACTTCCCAAACCATATTTTGGAAATATTCCACAGGCCATCTCATTCAACCCTATCATGCGCTTTCTACAGATCTATAAACTCAACATATAGATTTTTCTGCTTTTCTAAGTATTTTTCGAACGCATTCTTCAATACAAACTTGTAATCCACATATCTAAAATTCCTGAAGCCCCATTGTCCCCCCCAGGCTGAAACTCTGTGGATGTCACTACTTTCTTAGTGACGACTCTTCAATACAGCTTACCACCTGCACTCAGCAAACTTATATCTCTTTAAGTTGAACATTTCCTTTCACACTCCTTAACTTGACACAGAATGAGCCATACTTATATGAAAATCCAATCAAGTAATCAGCAACAATATCAATCCCTTTCTTAAGAAATTCAATAGCATTCCCATCCAATCCATCTGCTTTGACACATTTCGTCTTACTCAGCGCTTTCAGCGCCTCTTCTCTTTTCACCAAGCTACTTTCTACAACTTTAGCTTGGCGTAATCCCACGCCCAAAACATCCCACATCTGCTGCACTATCATCGAACACATTTAGCAGACCTTCAAAATACACACGTTATCTTTTTTTCACATATCTGCATGCTACCCTTTCTCAATTTGCCCCTTTCACCGATTTTCCCATTCATTTACATACTCCTCTTATCTTAAACCTCCTAAAATATTCTCTTATTCTCTTTGAAGTTTGCTGATACTCGCTCACCCCTGCTCTAATGTGCCCCCTTTTTCAGCTCCCGTAGCCTCTATGTCTATGTTGTTGAAAGTTGTGTGTTGTAGGTAAACCACGTGGTGACCTGGGGGTTTCAAGAGATTCCTTAGCCGCTCCCACGCCACCTGGGATTTCACACACCCACGCCGAATGGTCACCCATGGCGTGCCGTGCTTGACGCATCGGCCTACTAATTCCACCTTAGTTTGCGTTTTCAAGTGACCCGGGGTCAACCACGAAGTCAGTCCGGGTGGGAAAGTTTCCGTCCCAAATGCAGAGCTGGGTCTTAAGCGGTATGAGGGCTGGACCTTAGGCCTGCAGCCAATCACAGTCGGGTTGAAGGCGTGACCGTCAGTATTTTTACTAAACAGGAGTAATTGTATGTGGTCATTCCTCCCTATCATAGTCGAGAAAATGCAAGTCAGGGCGGGGCTGACTGCCCCTCCAATAAAAGCCTCTGACGACTGCTTGGCCGTGATTCCTTCAGCCATCGCGTGCCCGGCAGGCGATGTAGGTTTTCCTTGTTTGAGATCTTAGCCATTGCGACCCTACTGCAGCCATTACGAGCCACTCTGATCGCAACGATTACTGAGTGATGCGGCGCCGCCCTAAATTGTAAGATGTTAGACTGTGTCATGTCGGGTCTGAGTGTAAGAATGTATTATAACTTGTCATAGAATTGCCTAACGAATAAGTGTATCTTGTATCGTTTCTATAGTATAACTTGTCATAGAATTGCCCCAAAAATAAGTGTATCTTATATCGTTTCTGTAGTCAAATTGTTATAAATGAAAGAGATCACCTGGTTTGAAAACTTACCTGGAATGTGGAATATGGAATGTTGAATGTTAAAGTAAGTATTTGTGCCCAATTAATGTGCTTTTGTTATCTTGTACTATACATTTCTTATTATATGAATAGTTTTAATACTGGTGTTTAAATTTCATCCCTTAACCTTAAGATAGCGTTATCCACGGTGCTTTACAAAATAAATTGGCGACGTTGTGCCAGATATTACTACCTTTACGAAGTTTCTTTCCTCTTTCGTAAATCATGCCGTTGACCAGTGCCGTTGACGTTGAACGTTTCTTTAGATCTGAACCCTGTCCTAGTGATATCAATGTCATCCGAGTGCTTGCAGCTTCAAGTAGACAATGCTAAGATTAATGCACAGGGGCGAATCGAAGAAGCAAGGATCAGAACGAGAGAAACTACGACAGGGCGCGTCACAGTCTGTACCAATATTTGATTTTACGAGACACGTAAGTTTTGTACCAAAGTCCTGGGAAAATGACGTAAGAAATTTTTACCGCACGTTTGAAATTGTTGCCAATCAGCTCTCTCAGCCAAAGTCGTCTTGATCGATTTTGTTACAACCTGTCCTTGTAGGTAAGGCTCAGACCGCATACGCTGCGTTGTCTAGTGACCAGTGTACTACTTATGAGGTCGTGAAGGATATTTTGCTGAGAGTTTATGAGTTATCTCCAGAAGCTTACAGACACAAGTTTAGAGATAAGAGTGCGAATCCTCATCAGACCTACGTAGAGTGTCTTCGTGAAAAGGGCGATTTATGCACGTAGTAGCTACGCTCCGAATAAATTTATGAGTTTGCGGAACTTAAAAAATTAATGATACCTGAAGAAAGAAAGAATAGTGTACCCCCGAAGTGCTTAGCTATTTAGTTGGTCGAGACGTGAATTCTGTTGACAAGGCTGGGGTACTTGCAGATCAGTACGCTCTGACTCGCAAACTTAATACCGGGAGACGTTTAAAGGGTTTTGATGGCAATGAAAAATCAAGTAATAATGAAACCTCACCTGAATCTGCTCCCTTGCTGGAGGCTCCTGGGAGCCAGAAGAACAACCCCGAGAGGGTTACGGCATGCATTGATCGTGGCAAGACTGGGCACCAGGATGGGCTAGGCTAAATGAATCCAGATACTCTTCAAAGAGTAGGCCGGTGAATCCCTTCTCGACTTTAGGGCTACCTAGTAATATACGTGAGGCTAACCCTGCTCTTAGGAAAGTGGGGGCAGTGAGAGTGGTAATAAGTCTGTAGTGGAGGATCCATTTCGGGGGAACTACAACGCGCTCTTGTTTAAGGGCTATGTTAGTAGATGTGGGTTACGAAGAAAAGTGACCGTACTGTGGGATTCTGGTGCGCTGCAGTCCCTGATGTTGGAAGACCTGTTGCCGTGAGGAAAGCCTGAAGACCAAGTCTTGTTAGGCGGGCTGTGGAGGCTCAAGGAAGCTCCGCCAGTAGATGTGCGTTTGGAAACAGATCTCTTCACGGACCATGCTCTTTTGGAATTGTGGATAGGTTGCCTGTCTCAGGAGTACACTTTGTGTTAAGCAGTTAACTAGTTGGAGGAAAGACGTATCCAGTGCCGGTGTTGCCAACGGGACCGGAGTCCATGGAGACAGCGCTACTTGAGGAAGAGGTACCAGAGATAGACTCCGAGGTAGCGGATACCAGATCTGTGGCAGCTAGCACGGCAGGCCGGATGCCTGAGGAAAACAGCCGTTGAGATGGAGAAAATGAGACCAGTGAGAGGACGCTGCATGATACTTTCCTTGCTGGTGCTGACTCTGATGAGACGGAGGAACTGAGGACACTCTGAGAATGAGACCAGTGAGAAGAAGCTACGTGATACCCTCTGTGCTGGTCAGGACTCAGTTGAGACGGAGGAACTGGGGACATTCTCTGGGAGTAAAGACGGTGCATTGGAGGTGTGTTATACCCACTTTACTAGTGTAATCTCTGTTGAGGCAGAGAGATTGAGGACACCCTCTGAGGTTGAGACTAGTGAGGAAAAGCTGTGTGATACATCCTGTGCTGTTTAGGAATCCGAACAAGAGTCAAAGGGTGAAGCTGATTTGCCTCGGGGCTATTCAAGGGAGACCCAGGATCGAATGAAGAAATGGCATGACAAACGTTCTTGATTGAGGAGCTATGAGACGGGCGACGAGGTGAGGACCTGAGGGATGCGTGCACAGGAAGGACGTGGAGAAGCTTTCGCACCTGACTGAGAAGCGACGGGTGGAGAGATCTGCCCTGCTGTCGACACACCCACAGGATTTCCCTGACGAACTCTGACATGGACGTGGAAGATACCCAGTCGATTGAACAGGCTCCGTAATTTGGAAGTCTACAGCGAGCTACCAGTCTTGAGAAGTTGGACTACATGCTGGAGCACAAGCTGATGAAGCCGTGTCAGTCACCGCCGAGATCGTTCGTAACCCTTATACCCGAGCCCGACGGGACCATATCGGGTCTACATCAACTACCACCAAGTCAGCAAGGTAACGAGGACTGACAGCCCACCCCTTCCTTCCGCCAACAGTGAAAGTCCAAGCTTTAGCCCCTAGATGTGCTCCCCGATCTAGAAGAGAATTGAGATGTTTCCTAGGTATGGTTGGATATCACAGGATGTTCATTATTAACTTTTTTACAATTGTAGCCCCCTCTCAAAAATCTATTGAAAAATGATGTCAGATATAGTTAGAAAAAGCAGTGTGAGACGTCCTCTCGTCAGTTAAGAGCCATACTCTTTAATTACTCTATTTTGCAGGCTCCAAACAGGTTAGCTGTAGATTCTAGTGATGTCGGAGCTGGTGCTGAAGGAGGACGAGGTGAGGGTTGATCACCCTGTTAGCTTTGGTAAGAAGGTTGATATAGCCCAAACAGATTGCCTCACATCTTAGAGTGTACAATGACTACCATCCCCCTTAGAAATGTTAACAATTCCGGGACTGGAGTCACTAGGTGGGCCTTGTTTCTTCATGAGTAAAGTTTAGATATTCATCATTATTGTCGGCACATATAATGTGCTAAAAGATTGTGTATCCCACTCTTAAGGTAAGAAAATTCCCCTTCCAAGAATTTTCTCCTTTAAGGAGGGTGATGTTAAGAGCATGAGTGTTCGTTGTGCCTATGTTGGAGAGAAAATCTATGTTGTAGGTAAGCCACATGGTAACCTGGGGGTCTCAAGAGATTCCTCAGCCTCCCTTACGCCGTCTAGGATTTCACACTCCCACTCCGAATGCTCACTCAACACGTGCCGTGCCTGTCGCATCAGCCTGCTAATTTTACCATAGTTTGCGTTTTCAAGTGACCCGGGGTTAGCCAAGAGGTCAGACCTGGGATAGTTCGCCTCCCAAATGCGGTATGAAGACAGGACCTTAGGCCTGCAGCAAATCAGTCTGGATGACAGGATGACAGTCTGCATTTTGATCAATAAAGAGTAATTGTATGTGGTCATTCCTCCCTATCATAGTTGAGCAAAGGCAGGTCATAGCAGGGCTAGCAGACCGGGTAATAGAAGCCCCTGACGACTGTTTGGCAATGAATCCTTCAGCCATCACGTACCAGCCAGGTAATGTAGGTTTTCTTTATCTCAACCCTTAGGCATTCCAGCCCACTGCAGCTATTCCGATCACTACCATCAATGAGTGGGGAGGTGCTGCCCTAAATTGTAATATGTTAGTCTGTGCTGTGTCGAGTCTGAGTGTATGAATGTATCATAACTTCTCATAAAACTGCCCAACGAATAGGTGAACCTTGTATCATTTTTCTACAGTCGAATTAAAATCTCACCTAGAATGTGGAAGTTGGGATGTTAAGTGTTAAAAAAACATTTATGCCAGATTGATGTGCTTTTGCTATCTTGCATTCTGTATTTCTTGCTATATAAGTGGCTTTAATACTGGTGTTGAATTTCATCCCTCAACCTTAAGATAGCATTATCCAGTATGCGTAACAAAATATGTATACATATACGTATATCTATATATATATATATATACATATATATATATATATATATATATATATATATATATATATATATTTTTTTTTTTTTTTTTTTTTTTTTTTTTATACTTTGTCGCTGTCTCCCGCGTTTGCGAGGTAGCGCAAGGAAACAGACGAAAGAAATGGCCCAAACCCCCCCCCCCCATACACATGTACATACACACGTCCACACACGCAAATATACATACCTACACAGCTTTCCATGGTTTACCACAGACGCTTCACATGCCTTGATTCAATCCACTGACAGCACGTCAAACCCTGTATACCACATCGCTCCAATTCACTCTATTCCTTGCCCTCCTTTCACCCTCCTGCATGTTCAGGCCCCGATCACACAAAATCTTTTACACTCCATCTTTCCACCTCCAATTTGGTCTCCCTCTTCTCCTCGTTCCCTCCACCTCCGACACATATATCCTCTTGGTCAATCTTTCCTCACTCATTCTCTCCATGTGCCCAAACCATTTCAAAACACCCTCTTCTGATCTCTCAACCACGCTCTTTTTATTTCCACACATCTCTCTTAAACTTACGTTACTCACTCGATCAAACCACCTCACACCACACATTGTCCTCAAACATCTCATTTCCAGCACATCCATCCTCCTGCGCACAACTCTATCCATAGCCCACGCCTCGCAACCATACAACATTGTTGGAACCACTATTCCTTCAAACATACCCATTTTTGCTTTCCGAGATAATGTTCTCGACTTCCACACATTCTTCAAGGCCCCCAGGATTTTCGCCCCCTCCCCCACCCTATGATCCACTTCCGCTTCCATGGTTCCATCCGCTGCCAGATCCACTCCCAGATATCTAAAACACTTCACTTCCTCCAGTTTTTCTCCATTCAAACTCACCTCCCAATTGACTTGACCCTCAACCCTACTGTACCTAATAACCTTGCTCTTATTCACATTTACTCTTAACTTTCTTCTTCCACACACTTTACCAAACTCAGTCACCAGCTTCTGCAGTTTCTCACATGAATCAGCCACCAGCGCTGTATCATCAGCGAACAACAACTGACTCACTTCCCAAGCTCTCTCATCCCCAACAGACTTCATACTTGCCCCTCTTTCCAAAACTCTTGCATTTACCTCCCTAACAACCCCATCCATAAACAAATTAAACAACCATGGAGACATCACACACCCCTGCCGCAAACCTACATTCACTGAGAACCAATCACTTTCCTCTCTTCCTACACGTACACATGCCTTACATCCTCGATAAAAACTTTTCACTGCTTCTAACAACTTTCCTCCCACACCATATATTCTTAATACCTTCCACAGAGCATCTCTATCAACTCTATCATATGCCTTCTCCAGATCCATAAATGCTACATACAAATCCATTTGCTTTTCTAAGTATTTCTCACATACATTCTTCAAAGCAAATACCTGATCCACACATCCTCTACCACTTCTGAAACCACACTGCTCTTCCCCAATCTGATGCTCTGTACATGCCTTCACCCTCTCAATCAATACCCTCCCATATAATTTACCAGGAATACTCAACAAACTTATACCTCTGTAATTTGAGCATTCATTCTAATCCCCTTTGCCTTTGTACAATGGCACTATGCACGCATTCCGCCAATCCTCAGGCACCTCACCATGAGTCATACATACATTAAATAACCTTACCAACCAGTCAACAATACAGTCACCCCCTTTTTTAATAAATTCCACTGCAATACCATCCAAACCTGCTGACTTGCCGGCTTTCATCTTCCGCAAAGCTTTCACTACCTCTTCTCTGTTTACCAAATCATTTTCCCTAACCCTCTCACTTTGTACACCACCTCGACCAAAACACCCTATATCTGCCTCTCTATCATCAAACACATTCAACAAACCTTCAAAATACTCACTTCATCTCCTTCTCACATCACCACTACTTGTTATCACCTCCCCATTTGCGCCCTTCACTGAAGTTCCCATTTGCTCCCTTGTCCTACGCACTTTATTTACCTCCTTCCAGAACATCTTTTTATTCTCCCTAAAATTTAATGATACTCTCTCACCCCAACTCTCATTTGCCCTTTTTTTCACCTCTTGCACCTTTCTCTTGACCTCCTGTCTCTTTCTTTTATACATCTCCCACTCAATTGCATTTTTTCCCTGCAAAAATCGTCCAAATGCCTCTCTCTTCTCTTTCACTAATACTCTTACTTCTTCATCCCACCATTCACTACCCTTTCTAATCAACCCACCTCCCACTCTTCTCATGCCACAAGCATCTTTTGCGCAATCCATCACTGATTTCCTAAATACATCCCATTCCTCCCCCACTCCCCTTACTTCCATTGTTCTCACCTTTTTCCATTCTGTACTCAGTCTCTCCTGGTACTTCCTCACACAGGTCTCCTTCCCAAGCTCACTTACTCTCACCACCCTCTTCACCCCAACATTCACTCTTCTTTTCTGAAAACCCTTGTGTTTCAAGAAATGGTGAAAAGGTTCAGAAGAGGTATTACATTATATCTTCAGGAAGGAATAAGATTGCTACTCAGAAGAGGTGGTGTTCCACTAGATGATAAGCCTCTGCTTGATCCTTTGATTCTTAGTGCTAATGGCCAGAGCATCAGAGGAATTTCAAGGCTTAATAGCTATGATTCTGTGACTGATGATGATTCCTGTGAGGATACCACTAGGTTAGCATTCTGTCCTCAGACGGTGGAAGAGAATCGCCGTGAGGGTAACTGTGTCCTTCAGCATGGCAAGGAAATTGCCCATCGCTGAACAACATTTCCACTGGACCTCTATCATCACCTCGTTAAGATCATCGTGTGTCAAGACATCATATAAAGCGCCCCTTCGCAAACGGAACTACCTTGGCCCACCAGTGATGCTACTACGTTTGTGAATCAAGAACCATTGCAACACAAACCTCGCCAGGTGGTAGAGTTTCCCGCAGTGTATCGAGACAGACTTACCCAGAACTTTTTTTAAAGGGGAAGTAAATGTTTATATTTGTGTTACTGGAGTGATAGTTTTCATACATGGTGTTTTGACAAGAAAATAGTGAAATTGGAGAAAAATGTAGCTTAGACATTGAAGCTTATTGATACAGTGGTTAAATTGATGAGAACTACTATTGTCGTTTGTGTAAATAAATTATACATTTCCTTTTTCCATATCCAGAGGTTGAACCATTATGTGACATTCATTTTTTTTTTTTCATTCATTTCAAGCTAGAAGTTTCAGTTTCTAAATTGTTTCTTACATTTTTCATATGTATATATATGTATGTGTGTGTGTGTGTATATGTGCGTATGTATGTGTATATGTGTGTATGCGTATATGTATATATATATATGTATATTATCCCTGGGAATAGGGGTGAAAGAATACTTCCCACGTATTCCTCGCGTGTCGTAGAAAGCGACTAGAGGGGACGGGAGCGGGGGGGCCAGAAATCCTCCCCTCCTTGTATTAACTTTCTAAAATGGGAAACAGAAGAAGGAGTCACGCGGGGAGTGCTCATCCTCCTCGAAGGCTCAGAGTGGGGTGCCTAAATGTGTGTGGATGTGACCAAGATGTGAAAAAAGGAGAGATAGGTAGTATGTTTGAGGAAAGGAACCTGGATGTTTTGGCTCTGAGTGAAACGAAGCTCAAGGGTAAAGGGGAAGAGTGGTTTGGGAATGTCTGGGGCGTAAAGTCAGGGGTTAGTGAGAGGACAAGAGCAAGGGAAGGAGTAGCAATACTCCTGAAACAGGAGTTGTGGGAGTATGTGATAGAATGTAAGAAAGTAAATTCTCGATTAATATGGGTAAAACTGAAAGTTGATGGAGAGAGGTGGGTGATTATTGGTGCATATGCACCTGGGCATGAGAAGAAAGATCATGAGAGGCAAGTGTTTTGGGAGCAGCTGAATGAGTGTGTTAGTGGTTTTGATGCACGAGACTGGGTTATAGTGATGGGTGATTTGAATGCAAAGGTGAGTAATGTGGCAGTTGAGGGAATAATTGGTATACATGGGGTGTCCAGTGTTGTAAATGGAAATGGTGAAGAGCTTGTAGATTTATGTGCTGAAAAAGGACTGATGATTGGGAATACCTGGTTTAAAAAGCGAGATATACATAAGTATACTTATGTAAGTAGGAGAGATGGGCAGAGAGCGTTATTGGATTACGTGTTAATTGACAGGCGTGCGAAAGAGAGACTTTTGGATGTTAATGTGCTGAGAGGTGCAACTGGAGGGATGTCTGATCATTATCTTGTGGAGGCTAAGGTGAAGATTTGTATGGGTTTTCAGAAAAGAATATATATATATATATATATATATATATATATATATATATATATATATATATATATATATATATATATATATATATATATATATGTTTTTATCGAGGATGTAAGGCATGTGTACGTGTAGGAAGAGAGGAAAGTGATTGGTTCTCAGTGAATGTAGCTTTGCGGCAGGGGTGTGTGATGTCTCCAGGGTTGTT
The DNA here is from genome assembly GCF_036320965.1 of Panulirus ornatus. Taxonomy (NCBI): domain Eukaryota; kingdom Metazoa; phylum Arthropoda; class Malacostraca; order Decapoda; family Palinuridae; genus Panulirus; species Panulirus ornatus. The sequence continues at coordinate 54,700,930 of NC_092238.1, read as the reverse complement.
TAATTTGTTTATGGATGGGGTTGTTAGGGAGGTGAATGCAAGAGTTTTGGAAAGAGGGGCAAGTATGAAGTCTGTTGTGGATGAGAGAGCTTGGGAAGTGAGTCAGTTGTTGTTCGCTGATGATACAGCGCTGGTGGCTGATTCATGTGAGAAACTGCAGAAGCTGGTGACTGAGTTTGGTAAAGTGTGTGAAAGAAGAAAGTTAAGAGTAAATATGAATAAGAACAAGGTTATTAGGTACAGTAGAGTTGAGGGTCAAGTCAACTGGGAGGTAAGTTTGAATGGAGAAAAACTGGAGGAAGTAAAGTGTTTTAGATATCTGGGAGTGGATCTGGCAGCATATAGAACCATGGAAGCGGAAGTGAATCGTAGGGTGGGGAAGGGAGCGAAAATCCTGGGAGCCTTTAAGAGTGTGTGGAAGTCGAGAACATTATCTCGGAAAGTAAAAATGGCTATGTTTGAAGGAATAGTGGTTCCAACAATGTTGTATGGTTGCGAGGCGTGGGCTATGGATAGAGTTGTGCGCAGGAGGGTGGATGTGCTGGAAATGGGATGTTTGAGGACAATGTGTGGTGTGATGTGGTTTGATGGAGTAAGTAATGTAATGGTAAGAGAGATATGTGGAAATAAAAAGAGCGTGCTTGAGAGAGCAGAAGAGGGTGTTTTGAAATGGTTTGGGCACATGGAGAGAATGAGTGAGGAAAGATTGACCAAGATGATATATGTGTCGGAGGTGGAGGGAACGAGGAGAGAAGTGGGAGACCAAACTGGAGGTGGAAAGATGGAATGAAAAAGATTTTGTGTGATCGGGGCCTAAACATGCAGGAGAGTGAAAGGCGGGCAAGGAATAGAGTGAATTGGATCGATGTGGTATACCGGGGTTGACGTGCCATCAATGGATTGAATCATGGCATGTGAAGCGTCTGGGGTAAACC